>NC_089848.1:109598125-109893432 GCF_035609145.1 Eleutherodactylus coqui
TAGCCACATTAGTGGTCCCTTGAAAGTAACACCTCCTAGAAATTGTGCCCTCTTGCTTCCTAAACATTAATAATTCCCCCTTGAATGACTCATATAAAGTAATAATGACCCCCTTGAATCCATCCTTGTATATGAATATTTTTCCGATTGAGAGACCCCTCCTATAATAATACTGTTGCCCATGAATGCCCTCTTCTATAGTAATAATGCCCATTACATAGTTCTAATGCCCCCATAGTTTGTCTATCTCACCCAATGCCCAATCAGCCCAGCCTCTTGCTTTCTCCATGCACGGTGACTGTCCCGAAGCAGGAGGTGCCGTGACATCATTACATCGTGGTGCCTGTGCCAGGCGGAAACAAGAGGATGCGCCGATTGGGTGTAAGGGGAGTATTATGTTTATTTCTTTGATACATGTGTGTTTCCAGCAAGTGAATGGTCAGGCTTGGAGCACCTGACTCCCTGCTCTACAATAGAGTGCCATTTGTCCAGGGGCTTGGCTTGGACCCCGGACCTCCAGTGCTAGCGACACCCCTGATTGTTGGTTAGTGTTTCTCTAATAGAGGACACATGAACAGAGGTCGCTGTAGGTCCTCTGCTCTTCCTTTTTGGTTCTTTCTCCCCTCTTTCAGGATTTTCCGTTGTGCTCTTGGAGTGATATAACAGGATGCTCCTGGCCTGACCGCGGTCTGGTGCATTGCACTAAAATTGCACAAACATTGCGGCTTATTTACTATTCAACATATGACAGTTTTCTGCTGGAAATTATTTCACTTTACTGTAAGAACAGGGAGACTGTGGAACTCTCTGCCTGAGGACGTGGTGATGGCAAAATCCATAGAGGCGTTTAAGAGGGAACTAGATGCCTTTCTAGAGCGCTATGATATTACAGAATATAGACATTAGGTGACCAGTGGGGTTGTTGATTCGGGGATCTTCCACCTGCTGGACTTGGAGTCAGGAACGAACCTTCTTGAAAGAGTGTTGATCCATGGATTATTCTGGCTGCCATTATGGAGTTGGGGATTTGTTTTCCCCCAGGGTGGGGTAAATTGGCTTCCTCTGGATCAACAAGGGGGAAAGGGTAGGCTGAACTGGATAGACATTGTCTTTTTTCAGGCCTAGCATCCGATGTTCCTATGTATGTTACTTTCGGACAGTTTCTCGAACTTGCCTTAAAAAGGTGCGTGGCCTAGACTGCACTAAATTGATGCAAATTTTTGGCGTAGACTATACTGACTAATAGTGGTCTAAACTTAAGGCCCTTTTACATGCAACCATTATCACTTAAAATGTGTCCAAACGCCGAAAATGAACGATACTAGTTACATGTAAACGCAGGCATCATGCACTTTTTGTTTGAATGATGGATTTCAGTTCACTTAAAATCCATTGTTCAGTAGATATGTTCCATTTGAATGCATTTCACTCATCTTTCAATAGACTGCATACTGTTCTCCCCATGGCATGTTTATACAAGGAGAACAATGCAAGATGCTGACAGCCTGAGGAGAACAATGGAATGTGTTGACAGCTGTTTAAATACAGGCTGGGCTCTGCAAACAATTGATAGAGGTCCTTTTATATGCAAATGAAGATAACTAAGTTTTACTGGCAATTAACACTTTATGCAAATACATTGCTGTGGGGTGAAAGGTTGTTGCCGGACAGCATTTATTAGGATCGGGCGATTGGGATAAATTATATTAGTGACATTTATTATTTAACTAATATGGGAAGAAAACAGTGTCTGCAGCTGCACTATAGAGAACAGTGCAGGCACAGCCGCAGCGCCCTCTGCTGTTACACTGATTCCTCAGCACCATCTGCACCTCGCTGCATAGCAAACGAGGGGTTTAGTAAGAAAACAAAAATGTACATAATAGGATGATAAAACCTATTGCAAAAATGTGAGAAGTGTACATTAAAAAAGTGCAGCTATTCTTTATACACTCGCTGCATTAGGAACACCTACTCAATTTCGGGTTGTACCATTTTTGGGTGATCACGTCTTTCAGAAGGTGGTGAACATCCTTCATACTCAGCTCGCTCCATAACCCCTACAGCAGCTGCTCCGTCGGTGCACATTGTGCGGAAATGTGGGAGCAGATCCCAGACATGTTCACTGGGGTTACATTCAGAGAAGTTTGGAGGCCCAACATGGTGTGAATTCATTATGTTCCTCCACCCACTCCCTAGAGATCTGAGCTTAATGGCACCGAGCAGTGTCCTGATGAAAGATAGCACTGTGGTCGGGAAAGACTCCATGAAGACATGGGTGCAGATGGTCAGCTAATGGGTTGCTGTAGCGTTCATCATTCAAGGATTGTGGTATGAGGACCATCGGTACTAGCGCATGCCAAGAAAATGCTTCCCAGACGATGACACCGCCACCACTAGCCTGCTGAACCCAAACAGTTCACTCATGAGATACGACTTCATGTGGGTTACGTCAAATGTGGACCCAGCGATCCATGTGGTTCAGCAAGAAATGGGACTGGTGACTCCTCACAACCTTCTGCCGTGTATCCAAGGTGAATTGACATAATTTTGGGCCCTTGTGAGGTGTTGCTGGCTATGCCATAAGGTTAGCCGGGGAACTCTTGTTGGCCTTCGACTACTGAGCCACAGTTGATGCAAAGTATGCCGCATGGTCATTGTGGAAATTTGTCTAACTTCCCTGCTGTTGTACGGCTGGTCAGTTGGTCCACTGTGACATGTCATTGCTGAGATACCAGACGTGCCACTCCAGGCTTCTCTCTAGGATCAACCACAAGTGGTCTGCCGCTGTATGATCTTCTGTTGGATGTCTGTCCAATGGTTTAACCAGTCTTGGTACAGTCTTTATACCGGGGTTTGGGATCAGCCAATAAGTGCGACTATTAGAGAAATACTGGCCCCACACCTCCGGGCATCAACAATCTGCTTACAGTCCAAGTCACTCAAAACCACGTTTACCCATGACTGCCAAGTGTTGTCTTCTGCTGCACAGAGGGGAGGTCAGCCCATTATCGGAGAGCTGATTGTGGCATCATATAGTACCACATTACTGATCAGAAGACGTCACACACCAACTGTTCCTAATGCAGTGATCAGTCTGTAACATAGCTGCTGTCTTGTGCCAATATGGGAATGAGTTATCTTTAGGGCCCTTTTGCAGGATGGGATCCTCCGCCGTTCTAAACCTGTGCTGGCTGACATAACAGCTGGTCTGTCGGTGGTGGTTCTGCTGATCACACTTGCAGAGGATCAGCAATACTGGGAGGGATGATTGTCGCTGCAATCACTGGTCCTATACAAGGTTCATCCCTCAGCATGGCCGGTGGGAGAACGTGCCGCCAACGAATGACCAGACAATAAACTAGTGTTTGCTTGGTTGTTGACATATGCAGACAGGCTGAAGATCGGGCAGACGAACGTTTATGCCTGATCATCGGCTCATGGAAAAGGCCCTTTTACAAGAGAAAAATCCCCCTCTACATATAAAACTCAATGTTGTAATACAGCAGCGTGGAAGTAGTCGTGTGATCAGAGCACATGATGAACACCGCCGGGGATTTGGGATATCAGGATCACAAGGACTTAATAAGGACACACAAACCAACAGCTTACAGAGTAACATGAAGTCTGAGCTTCTAGCCCAGAAGACAATCGAGCGGCTCCTGTGGACCTCAGAAGGCGGCAATCAAGTCATCACTGGACGTTTACTAAATCCGCTTCTCTGTTTAAGTCCCGGTGATGCCCGACCCGATGCCGTTACATAGTATCATTGGCATGGCTCACAGTGCTCCTGGCATGGAAGTGGATCGGCAGCAGAGCGTTCTCCCCTCACCGCTTCCTTCACAGTATGCAGACAACCGCCGTTTACACTGATCGATTGTTGTTGAGTTTACATGGGACAATTCGTTTAGATCCCCCCTCTGACCGATAATCGTCCCGTGTAAAAGGCCATTAGAGTCGGAGCCATCATCGGGCTCCTGTAAGTTCCCTGATTGTTCTCTTAAGGCGCTCCGTTGTGTTACCAGGGATTCAGCCACTTTGTACCCACGCATCAAAGTCTAACCACAGATATGGTGGTGGGGAGGCAGCATTTGTGGGGCAAAAATCAGGATGCAAGGCATTCTGGGTACTAAACACAGCGACAAAGTACACAGCTTTTATATACTTTAACCAAAACTAGCCATGAGATGTCCTCTGTAGTCCTCTAGGGAGCGCACTAACAGGGCAGACTGGAATTAGGGCACGGGCCCAGGAAGCTGAAACTTATTTTTCCAATTAATGTTATTACATGTTCTTATTTATCACCCTAACTTATAGCGTCACGCGGTTTTGGGTGAGGTCAATGTCTATGGCCTAAGGAAGGTGGGAGCCCTGCAGTGAAACGCGTTGCTGGACTCCCGATGCGGCACTTCTTGCCTCTTGTTCCGGGAATTCTCAATAAATCCTGCAGATTTTAGCGGCCTTCTGGATAAGTGGAAATCTGCACTGGATCCTTGCTGTATTATATGCTAACCTTTGAAGGGGAGGGGGGGGGGGGGGGGGGGAACACTGGTTTCCATATTCCCCCACTCAAGTGAGTGCATTTTCATTTCTTCTGCATTGCTTATTGACTGATAGACCCTCACCAAGCGCTACCTATTCTTTCTTCCTGTCTGTACATCGTTATCTGTTCCTTCTGGAGGGGTCAATGGTTTGGCTTACATCATTACTCATGTTACATGTCCCATTATAAGATTGGACCCAATAGGAGGCACTGCAGAGGCATTGTCCCATCTCAATTTCCATACCAAATTTCCCAGAGAGCATTGCATGGGCTAGAAGGCTCCTCATACCTACTGTTTCTCCTTGTACAGAGCACAAAGTATCCTCCCAATCCACATCACAGTCCTCTCACCAACCAGAACCCTACTGTGTGCCCTTATGAGGGTAGAACCCCCGCTTCCCCAAAAACAACGGCAAATTGGGGTCTCTTTTTCTGGAGAAGATCCTGGTTGGTCTTCGAACTTCTGATAGGCCTTTTAACATGACTGATGATCTGACATTGACTTCTACAGAAGTGGCGCTGCAGAAGCATAGTCATTTGCATATCAAATTTCCCAGAGAACATTGCATGGCCTATAAGTCTCCTCGGGCCTCTCCACAAGGAGAAACAGAACCTCCTGCCTCTCATTAAAACAGAAGTGCTAACACGTTTGTTGTAGGTGTACATATTTTTTTGGTGATCACATAAGGATCACGTGATAACGGCCTGCAGGTGAACTGAAGGAGCGTTCCTGGTACCTGGAGAGAATCCTCTCGATACACGGTACATGTCTTTATTATTGAATCTGACAAGCAGCGATATCATGTTCGTTGTTTTTGTACATTTTAAAGTAGATACAATTATTAGGTTATTTTTTTTAATATTACAATATTTAGCTTTGACTTTAGGTCCTTTAAGATACATTAAAAAAAAAAAAACTAACGGAAAAAAAATAACTGCAATCGTGTGAAGGAAAGTGAATGGGGGAGGGGCGGACAAATTACCCAACCAAAAAAAAAATTAAAATAAAAAAACCCAAAAATAAATTCCACATTCCAGAGATACTTCACTCATTCCTTTTAGTAGAGTTGTAAGAAATGTTACAATGGCATGAGCTTGAAATATTTATAGGCATTTTTCACTGACGCTCATGACGTGGCACTGGTGATGTTGTAAACAGCAGAAAAACAGGGACCGCCAAGGTGATAGAATATGGAGGCAAAGGCCTGCTTCTTCCAACGGGAACACACCAAACAGTGATGTGATGACGTCCTCTTACACACCGACGAGATGATAGCATCATGCTACGTAACTGTATTCGTCTGCTGAGGCTTGGCTGCGCTCAATGTACTGCTTGTCTATGAGGACCTCGATGCACTTCTTGATCATACTGATGCTCGGGTTGAATCGCGCTCTGGACTGGCTGATGACCTGAGGAGGGACAAGACCGCGTTACAGATGGACCAACATGAACATTACAAAACAAACAGCATAGGACGTTCTAGGTTGTGGCGTCACCTAGATCGGCGTTTCTCAACTCCAGTCCTCAGGACCTCAACAGGTCATGTTTTCAGGATTTCCTCAGTATTGCACAGGTGATGTAATTTTCGTCAGTCCTCAGACATTATCACAGGTGGTCTTACTATGGGATATCCTGAAAACATGACCTGTTGGGGGTTCGGAGGACTGGAGATGGGAAACACTGATCTAGATCATTGGCCTGCAACTGCAGTTTAACCAGTTATCTCGACACTGAAGTTCCCATGTTGTGTCCTTTAAAGGGTTCTCCAGCCCAAAAACATCCCTATCACTCACGTTCCACATTTCTGGCCTCCCGCTGCTCTCTAATTGCAAGTGTAGCAGAAAGAATGAAAGGAAGATGGCAAAAACCCTCCAACACATATTGGGCTGTTGGAGGTATAAATGGGGTTGGACGAGAATCTCAAGTTATGCCCTATCCTGTGACGTGGGGAGGGGAAGGTCTCACCCCGAGACTCTGCCGATCTCAGGAATGGGGGTCCCACGTTCCTCACTGTGATGTTCCTGCAGGGAGGAAGAGACAGAGTGAAGCGCTGATAGTGCAAGCATACTAGCACTCCATTCACTTTCAATGGGACTGCTAAGATAGCCGAGCGGTATCTGATCGGGCATTTCTGTCAGCCCTGTTGATATGAACAGAATGCTGACTGCGAGTATGCAGCCATGCTCCATTCAGAGTGATATCACTGGGGGGGAAGAAGTGAGTGACCAGTAGAGGGGGACATCTCATCACTGCCAGATCTCCGAGAAGCAAGAACTCCGGGACCCTGCAGATCTAACTGCCATACTCCTTTTATTCTGTCTGCTACCCTTGACCTGATGGCTATTGGTTTTCGTAAGACTGGCGCTCCCACTCTGCATGAGGACCTTGGGGATCACAACGGTGTTTGTCCTGCTGAATTGTATTCTTGAAGGCAATCTTGGGCTGTAGGTATGGTATAGTACACTGCTGTGGCCTCATCATACCAGGCGAGTCCGGGCCAAGATCTTTACTCACAATACTCATTTGGAGCGCTGTCCTGCTTCTGAGTATATACATTCACTCTCTACTGTAGCGGTCGCACATCCCTCTCCCCGAATGTCAGCGCTGCTGTAAAGGGGGGTTAATGGGTATTCCCATCTGGGACTTTGGCATAGTAAGAGCATAAACATCCAATAGATGCAGATACCCCCTCTAGGACCCGCACCCCTCTGTCCCAGTAAAACATGAGGATTGGCGGTGGTTGCGATTTACAAGAAGAGCCGAGCGGGCAGCACTACACCGATTCCATAACTCCCACAGAACTCAATGGGAGAAACAGAAACCGTGTAGCGCAGCGAGCTAAGTACTTTGTGCAGCTCTCAAGTTATAGAAACAGCGTTCTGCTGTTTGTGCAATTCCTATTTCATTGACTTCTATGGGAGCGAAAACACGTAGTAAAAGCCCCGCTCAGCTGTTTCCGTAGGTCCTGACCACTACCGGCCATCACAACCAGCCAGACCGGGGGCAGAACTAGATGCTAGGCTATCTGACTTTTATGGCATATCCTATGCATATGATGTGAATACTCCTTTAACCCCTTCCTGCTACGGCCCTTTTTCCATTTTCTCATGTTAATTTTTCCTCCTCCGTTACAAAAAAAAATAAAAACCACAGGCCATTTTTGTTTCTTTCTCCATTTTTTTTCTTCATAACATACGAGTAGCTACATAGAGGGCTCGTTTTTTGGGGGAATGGGTTGCACTTTTCAACGATACCACGAAGTACCATATAATGTATTGGAAAACTTTTAGAAATTTCAAAGTGGGGCAAAATGGAGAAGAAAAAAAACAAAAAAAAACCTGCACTATTTTAGCGGTTGGGGGAGTGTTGCTTTTATGGTGTTCACAGTGCAATAAATTACAAGCTACAGTATGATAACGGCGATAACACATTTATATATGTAATTTTAAAAAAATGTATTGCTTAACCCGTTTAGAACCAGTCACAGAAAATATACGGCGCCGGGTCCAGGGCTTAAAAGCCTAGCCCTATGTATAATTACTGCGGGGATTTAAGGCTCGGTCTCTGCAATCAATCAGAGGCAGGATAGGTTGCCAGCTGTTAGTGACCGCTGATAACATGGAAGAGAAGGCAGGATGGGGTTTTTAACCCTTTCTGCCTTTTCCTTACCTGAGTACAAAGCGCTCAATCGGCACTGTGTACTAGAAAGTGGAAGTTTCACTACGGAAGCCTGCGGGTCAAATGACCGGCGGGATTCCCTGCTATAGCAGAGCTTCAGGGTTATACTAGAACCTGATCAGCCCTGCCTTATCCGAGTACCGCTGTACTCGTCCTGAAAGATTCGGGACGCACTGCGGAGCGGGGAGCTGCAGGGGAGAGCGGGGAGGAACGGAGGGGAGATCTTTCTCTCCTTCTCTCCCGCCCGCTCTGCCCCGCTCCCCGCTGCGGCTCACCTGTCAGCAGCGGAGCGCCCCGAATCTTTCAGCACGAGTACAGCGGTACTCGGATAAGGCACATTACTCGGACGAGCAGTGCTTATCCGAGTACGTTCGCTCATCTCTAAAAATAACCCAAAACCGATGCCAACCAAAACCGTTGCTATAAGCGCCCTGTAAACCAAAACCACACATATTATATATCAAAACGTCTGAAACAAAATGAGGAACCCGTTCCCATACTTTATTCTAGCGCAAATATACTTATTAAAAAAAATAGAAGTGTTTAAAAAAAGAAATCTTTTTTTTTTTAGCTTTTTACCCCCAATAAAACAAAAAAAAAAAGGGAAAAAAAAGTCAGTGAAACATATAAAAAAAAAAAATCACCCTTTATGTCACGGAGGAAAAAAAAAAAAAAAAAAACACAGCAAAAATAATTTTGATAACTAAAAAGGAAAAAAAATAGGGCAGTAAAACCACCAGATGGGTAAAATCTCTAAAAAAATTCTGGTCCTTAAGGGGTTAAATTAAATCTCTTTAATAAAATGTGCTTTCTGCTGCCATCTTTTGATCTTCATACCTTTTTGCATTTTTTCTCCCATTAGGTTGTTTGACAGCTTCTTTTTAGCGCGGTACTCTGTAGTTATTAACTATGACTTTTGGATTGCTTTTTATTACATTTCCTCTTGAATATGGGGTGAAAACCCCCCACAAGTCTGGCATTTGTATATATTTTTCGATGGTGTTCATTGTGCAGGATTAGTGTGAGATTTTAATCTGTACCTTTGCAGGCACAGAGATGCCACTTTTACTTTCTGATGAGGCATCAGGGAAAAGTTTTTAAAAAAAGGTTTTTCTTTTTTGCTTGTTTTTTTAATTAAAAACAAACAAAAAAAAACTTTATTGTACTTGTTTTTTTATATCTTTTAGTCCTCATAAGGACTTGAACTTGTGATCATGTAATCACTCATACACTATAATGCAAAACGAATACTAAACAAATGCAATACTGAGTGGCAATCTGTCAAGAAGTGCCCCATACAATAGCATTTGGTGATCGCATGGAGCGGGTGATGATGGGGATGGCTGTGAGCGGGGTTTAGAGGGTTAACAGCTTTGATCTGAGTATGCTGTTGGAGGGTGTCAACTGTCAAAGATGACCAATGCCAATGCCCACTATGTATGGAGCAGGCTCTGCTCCTGAGCTCGCTGTATATACAGACACCTGATGTGTGTACAGGGTACAGCGCACATTGGTGTTAATCACTTGCCAAAGTCAGCCTGTGATTGGCTGCAGCGGTCACATGTCCCTGGTGTTAGTGACATCATTAGTGAGTGCAGCAATGAGCACTGCAGAGTGGGAGCAGTGGTAGATCGGATGAGGTTTCTCAGTTTCTCCAACACCTTCAGCAAGCAACGCGACCTTTCAGGTGTTTGGATGACCGCTTTACGACTGAACACGACCTTAGTTATGCTGGAAGCTGAAAAATGCAGTCGGAGGCGCTGGCGGCGCGACTGCACGGTGTCAATAAGACTGCTGTGATCTGTGAGCTCCAAGGGCTTAAAAACTGGCTGGGGGATTGGAATGTGGCGATTTGCCAGCTTCGTCACAAGTTATCATAGCAGTCCGCTTTCTTGCCACGCTGATTTGTACCTACAAGTGCAGATCACTCACGTGGGGCTGTTGGCATATGCAAACCTGAAGACCGTTACCTCGGTGGCGCAGATGGGCTCACAAATTGTGATCCAAAAAAAGTCCACTAAAAACCTCACAACGGCCTCGTTCACACAATAAAGGGAAGTGAAAGGCCAGGCAAAAATATCCAACTAATTAATACATTTGAGAGCCTCGCTATTGGAAGTGGAGAGAAAAAACAAGAGACAAAAAATTCTTCAGGAAAGTAGAGGAACAAGAGACCCCGATCACAAACTAACATGTTTAGACACAAATGCCCAGAGCTGGGAAACAAACAAGTAGAACTGGAGCTCCTAACACAGGAAGAGAAATATGATGTCATGGGCATCACAGAAACTTGGTGGAATTATACACATGATTGGAACACAAGGCTTTAAGGATACAACATATTTATAAGAAACAGACCTAATAAAAGGGGAGGAGGTGTTGTGTTGTATGTTAGGAAAACATTCATCTCCACAGAGATTCAAGCTTCAGAGCTGGAAGTTCTGTAGAAACTGTTTGGGTAAGAATGCAGGGAGAACAACAGAAAAGACACCATTGTAGGCATTTACTATAGGCCGCCTGGACAAGCAGATATGGAGGAACTCTTTCTACATCAGATGGTGAAGCTCTCAAAGAAGCCCAACATAGTGATCATGGGAGATTTTACCTATCCAGACATTTGTTGGGAATCTCTCAGGTAAAAGTAATGGGTCCAACAAATTCTTATCCGCTCTTGCTGACAACTTTATCTTCCAGAAGGTAGAAGAGAAAACAAGGGGATCTGCTATATTGGACCTAATTCTTACCAACAGGGAGGAAATGGATGAGGAAGTAAGGGTGGCTGGGACATTAGGAGGCAGTGATCATGATATCCTTGGATGTTGGATAAAAAGGGGAGGAAGACCTGAGAGGACCAAGACCTCAAGGTTGGATTTCAAAAAGGCAGATTTCAATGAACTCAGAAAGAGGAGAGGAAGAATCCAATGTCTGGATGTTCTTAAGGACAGAAATGTCCAAGAAGGTTGGAAAATATTGCGAAATGAGATTCTCAAAGCACAATCGTTAACAATCCCTTAAAGGGGTTGTCCCGCGCCGAAACGGGTTTTTTTTTCCAACCCACCCCCCCCCCCCCGTTCGGCGCGAGACAACCCCGATGCAGGGGTTAAAAAAGAACACCGGACAGCGCTTACCTGAATCCCCGCGCTCCGGTGACTTCTTACTTACCTGCTGAAGATGGCCGCTGGCATCTTCTCCCTTGGTGGACCGCAGGGCTTCTGTGCGGTCCATTGCCGATTCCAGCCTCCTGATTGGCTGGAATCGGCACGTGACGGGGCGTAGCTACACTGAGCTACACGAAGCCCCATTGAGAAAAGCAGAAGACCCGGACTGCGCAAGCGCGTCTAATTTGGCCATTAGACGGCGAAAATTAGACGGCAACCATGGAGACGGGGACGCTAGCAACGGAGCAGGTAAGTGAAAAACTTTTGATAACTTCTGTATGGCTCATAATTAATGCACAATGTACATTACAAAGTGCATTATTATGGCCATACAGAAGTGTATAGACCCACTTGCTGCCGCGGGACAACCCCTTTAAAGAAGGAAGAACGGGAAGCATTTAAAGAGACCAGGGTGGATGAGCACAGAACTTGACCACATGTTAAAAAGAAACAAAAATATGTTTAGCAAATGGAAAGAGGGGGGATATCTTAAGAAGCTTGGACCATGGGCTAATAAAGGTCTTTTACTGCATTTATTTCGCTGCCTGGAGTGCTGCCTACACATTGCTTTAGTTGAAGAATATCATGCGGTCTGCAGGAACTATAGGGCAATTGTCAGAAAAGCTAATAATGAATTGAAGCTTGCAACACAGGCTAAAAGAAATGAAAAAGGATTTTGGGGGTCAAAAGCAAAAGTCAAAGATACTATTGGATGCTTACTGGATGAAAATGGTGAATTGGTTAAGAATGATGTTGGGAATGCCGAAATTTTAAATTCCTATTTTGTATCCGTTTTCTCTCAGAAAGTAGATGTAACATCAGCTGATGTTCCCTGTGCTATTGGGGGAATACAAGAATGCAGGCTATCTGTAAGCAGAGAGATGGTGAGGGAACACTTAGATAACTTAAATGAATTCAAGTCTCAAGTTCCAGATGAATTACATCCTAGGATACTAAAGGAAGCAGCAGAAGTAATTGCTGAACCACTCGCCATAATCTTTGAAAATTCCTGGAGAACAGGAGAAGTCCCAGAAGATTGGAAAAGGGCAAATGTTGTCCCCATCTTCAAAAAGGGAAGGTGGATCCAGGAAACTACAGGCCTGTGAGCCTGACTTTTATACGGGGAAAGACCTTTGAACAAATTATTAAATGGTATGTATACAAGTACTTGGATTAAAATAAAGTAATTAACCAGAGCCAGCATAGGTTTGTAAAAAACAAGTCATGCCAGACTAATCTAATTTCCTTCTATGACAGAATTCCCTGACTGGGTTGATCAGGGAAATGCAGTGGATACAGTATATCTTGACTTTAGTAAAGCATTTGACAAAGTATCTCATACTATACTTATTAAAAAAAATAACCAAATATGGCATTGACAAGGCAACTGTTAGGTGGATTCACAACTGGCTGAGTGATCATACTCAAAGAGCGGTCATAAATGGCTGCACATCCAAGTGGAAGAATGTATCAAATGGGGTACCACAAGGTTCTGTCCTGGGCTCAGTGTTGTTCAACATTTTTATAAATGATCTGGAGGAGGGAATGGATGGGAAACTGATCAAATTTGCCGATGACACAAAGCTAGGAGAGATAGCTAACACTAGGGAAGAGAGAGAGAGAGTATTCAGAAAGATCTAGAAAAGCTGGAACAGTGGGCGGCGACTTACAGAATGGTATTTAACAAGGAGAAATGCAAAGTCCTATAACTGGGTAAGAAAAATGAAGGAAGAACATACAGATTGGGAGGAATTGGGCTAAGCAGCACATGTGAAAAAGACTTTGGTATACTAATAGATCATAGACTGAACATGAGTCAACAATGTGATGCAAGAGAATAGGACTAAAAGCTGGCATTGGAGAAGGTGCAACACTTCAGGTTAAAGCAAGTAAGAAGTGACCAGAGGTGTGGAAAACGTCTCCTTTTATTTAATAAAGTACGTGATGAGCTAATGAAAACATGTTTCGGGGATAACACCTTCATCAGTTCAGCTGGTGTTTAAAACATACGAGCAATTAGTGGGTCCCAAAAGGGTTAATAATGAGAACCGGTTTGCCTGTGTAGCAAGGGTCAGTATACTTGATAAAGACTCACTTGAGTTGAAACATCGTGTTTTGTCTTGTGGAGAGGAATAAAGGAACCTGTTTAAAGCTGCACTCTGTATGCTGTTACATTGCTATTGTTGGATACACTAAGCCTAATAATAGTCTGACACAGCTCACCTCCTCCCCTTCCTGCACACTGACCACTAAATCTAATAATAATCTGACACTACCTGTTCTGTAGAGAAAACTTCTCAGCCATCATCATCACAGACAGGATTACACTGAGAGGTGACACCTATATATAGATAACACAGGGTCAACCATTCACAATAGTCACAGCTCACCTCCTCTCCTGCCTGCACACTGACAGCTAAGCCTAATAATACCTACCCAGCAGCGGTGGGTGGAGAACAGGAGCAGAAGGCAATAACCAGCAGTTGAGAAGAAGCGCAGAGCCCACTGTAGCAGCTGCATAAACAGATACTGCGGGCTGCGGTGACGTCACCTAGCCTCACTACGGAAGCTAAAAAAACTCCAATGCGTATCGAGACCTAGATATTGGTCTCTTCCTTCGGCTCCCGTTCTAAGCCTGCCGCTGCTAGGTGACTGTTCTTTACAAATCGACATATTGCTTTTTTTACTTTCACGGTCACTTTCTTTATTATTCAGCATTGCTATATTGCTTTTTCATTTCCATTGTCATTTTTTTATACTCCATCCTGCTGCATTCTATACGCCTCTTTTCTTGGTTGTACCAATACAGGCACATCTATCAAGTTTAGCGCACCATTTGTACATTATTGCTCTTGCATTTTATTTATTCTGGTAGGCTGGGGTAGTGGCCTACTTACGGTTGCAACTACTTGTTATATACTTTTGGCGCGGGGTTATACACACATACGCGTATATACTAAGCCTAACAATAATATGACACTCCCTGTTCTGTAGAGTTAACTTCTCAGCCGTCATCTGATTATCATCATAGGCAGGATTATACTGAGAGGAGACACCTATATATAGATAACACAGAATCCGCCGTTCACAATAGTCACAGCTCACCTCCTCCCCTCTCTGCACAGACAGGATTATAATGAGGAGAAACCTATATATAGATAACACAGGATGTACCATTCACAATAGATGATGTCACAGCTCATCTCCTCCCCTCCCTGTACAGATAGGATTACACTGAGAGGTGATACCTACATAGATAACACAGGACCACCATTCACAATAGTCACAGCTCACCTCCTCCTCTCCCTGCACAGACAGGATTACACTGAGAGGTGACACCTATATATAGAGAACACAGGACCCACCATTTACAATAGTCATAGATCACCTCCTCCCCTCCCTGCACACTGACCACTAGGCCTAATAATAGTCTGACACTTCCTGATCTGTAGAGAAAACATTTCAGCTGTCATCTCACTATCATCACAGACAGGATCACACAGAGTTTCTAACATGTTTCTAACACTACGCACAAGACAGCTGCGTTGCTGGACCTCTGCTTTGCATAATGTAACATACATATACAGAAGAGAGTTAAGACATTGCAGCGCTCTTCTCTATATTGCAGTATGCAGAGGAGAGATTCGAGACCGGACAGCTGTTGCACTGCTGGTTTGGATCCACAATGGGATACCTGTCAGCTAAGGCAAGAAGTTATGAGGCAACAGGAGAATGGCCAGAAGTTCCAACACATTTATCATTAGTGTGGACTCCTGTCTAGTCCAAGTGCCTTGTGGCGTGAGACATCAGAGAATCTTTCCCTATGCTGGCAGAGAAATTCGGATCCTTCTAATCGAGAGGGTTCACGGATTTGTCCCAATTCGAGAGAATGGTTCACTGCAGAAGCCAAGTGAAATTGGCTAGAAGGAATCACCTCAAAGGAAGAGCCCATCAGCCCCAGAATGCTCATGCAGTGATGAATGGTCATGGGATTCGGAGTTTGCAGAGAGCGTGCGGGTGGAGGAGAAATAGTTTTGTCAGTAGCAGATCTGAGCCGTGTCAAAGGAAAGACCAAGAAAGTCCCGATGGTGAGAGGGAAGACTTGGGTTGGTTGATGAGGGTCTCCAGAGTGAAGTGGAGAAACTCCAGGTTGGCCGACAGGGTCGGGGCTTTTAGCATGAGGTAAATGAAATAGGAAGAGCTGTGAATTGATAGCGATTTGAGAAGATGGCGAAGCAGAGAAATTGCTGATGCGCTCGATAGATGGGGACATGAAGATAGGCATTCATGATGGATGACAAACTTCATGGACTCAACAACAGATCTCAGTAAATTCATAAGGAAATGTCGGATTTTTTGCATACAGATTCAACTTTTCAGGTCCAGTACGGGCCAGACCGCGCTGTCCTTCTTGGGTACTGCAAAGATTGGAATAGAAACCCATTGAGCATTGAAACAGAGGAACCAGAACAATGGCACTTTGAGAAGATAGGTTGTCTATCCCCAGAGCCAAAGCTTTGTCCTTTGAAGATGATCTCAGAATGCCAGAGCTGAAGAAACGATCAGGAGGGAGGGCAGAGAAGTCTATGATGTAGCCAAAATAAATGACCTCCTGAGCCAAGGCATCTGAGACATAGGCGAGCCAACTTTCCCTGAACAGGTAAAAAGTCGTCTCCCCATTCTGGACGGTCTAGGTGGGGGCCGTCCTTCATGCAGAAGATTTAGTGGATGAGGACATTGAGGGCTGGGGATGGGGGTGCCACAGTTTAAATGAGGGCCTCAGCTTCTGTTCCTGAGAGGTTTTCTTACTATCCAAGTGGAAACTCTTACCACCAGTGGCCTCCGAGACTATCTCATCCAGTTTAAGCCAACGAAAACCAGACCTGTTAAGGACCCTTTTGAAGAATTATCTGTGTCCCAGAAGTGTAGCCATAGGGTGCAGCGTGTGGCTATCACAGCTATCAATGCGGAAGCCAAGAGTCCAGCCGTATCTAGAGAAGCTTTGCAGATAAACTTTCCTGGCTGGGCAATCTGATGCACAATGTCTGCCAATTCTTCTGGGGCAGAGCCAGAGAGAATACCTCTGCATAGTATTTTTGCTCATTCAGTAGAGGCCCTGCTGACCCAAGGAGAGGCAAAAACCTGCCTGAGTGCCAAAGCCACTGCCTTAAAGGACGCTTTGGTTAGTGAGCTCATTTTTCTGTCATGGATGTCCTAAAAAGACGAAGCGTCCGGCATAGGAGGGGTGGTATGCTTCGCCAAACGGGACACTGCGACATCTGCTGTTGGTGAAGACGCCACTTTTCGAATAAGTCCTCTGGAAAGAATACCTGAGATGCAGACGCTTAGGTTTAGTAAAGGGTTTGTCGGGAATAGTTCCATTCCCTGGTTAGGACATAGTCGAACTCTGCATGAGGTGGGAAAACCTTCCGGAGAACGATTTGGCTGTCTGAAGGAAAAACGTCACCACTGATGTAGTAGGTGTGTGATCTGATACATGAAGGGTATTCTTCACGGTGACCATCAGGCCATCTACTATAGTGCAGAGTTTAGAGGCCCGTTCTTCATCCAGATCTGAACCAGAGAGGGACTTACAACAGTTCACCCTCTGAGTGACTATGGTCTCTGAAGCGCTGTTCAGAGAGCAATTCAGGAAGGGCTGCGTAGGATGATGATGCCTTGAGTGATCAGGATTAGCTTTCTTCCATGGTCTATCACGGGAAGAGTCCCGAGTGCAGGAGTCGTCAGTCAGAAACATTTCGAAACTGTTGACTGGTAGAACGGTCCAGCCTTTTTAGACTTGCAGCAGACGCCCATTCTGTTTCAGTAGTCTGTGCGGGAAGGGTGTCAGTAGTCCATTCTACGGTCGCCTGATGGGCCGGCCCCTATCTGGAGTTTTCAGCTCTGGAGTCAGACAGGACGCTAAAAACCGAAGACTGTATTTGATAGAACACTACTGTATACGGATAATGCAAGGGGTCCTGCAGAAGAGACAATAGCGCAATCTGATATTGATGACATCTTGAGGATAAGTGATCAATAGCTAAGTCTTGGAAAACCCCTCGAAGGGTGTGTTCACAGGTAGCGGAAATGCTGCAGAGTTTCTGCATCAAAATTCACCCCACTGCAGATCTGTTGCCGATTTCAATCTACACATAATCGTGTTTCGCTCACTTGCCGCTGCCAGCCCCAAGAGCAGTCACCATCACCCAGCAATGGTTACAGAGCGCGCCAACACCACTGGTCGGGTGATGCCAAGTCCCCATGCAAATTTTGGCATCGTTTTTGATGCGAAAATGATGCAGATTTTGACGTAGCTTTCTGCTACATGTGAATGTACCCCAAGAGCGCTGCTACTATTCCCCTACTGCGCTCCCCTTCTGGATGCAGCAGCGATGTCATCCCGACGCAGGGACATGTGACTGCAGCAGCTAATCACTGGCTGAAGAGGCCCTGTGATAAGACTGGCTGCAGCACTCACCTGGTCCTGGTGACATCATCGCTGCGGCCAGAAGACCAAAAAGCGGTGGAGCAGGAGCGGTGCGTGATCTGCGCAGAGTAGGACTGCTTTTTTTTTTTTTTCAAAAAAGGAAAAAAAAATATCCCCCCCCCCATATAATCCATTCAAGAAACTGACAGAAAAGGAGAAAAAGCTTCGCAAGCAGAAAAATAATAACTAAAAGCAAACGACCGAACAGAAAGAACCAATAAACTGTATATTTATTCCTTGATCTGCATTTCATCTGCCTCAGAATATGCAAATACCCTTCACCCGCGCTCAGCAGGACGCCTGCGACCGGCGCTGCGAAACGGGAATTATGTATACAGGGTGAAGCCATGCAAGGAATCCTCCGAGGCGAAAAACAGAAACCAAGGAGGACGAAAACATGTAAATGGCAACATCTCGCTAAATAAAGCGATCTCAGTGTCCACGGTGGCGAGGACGTCCCTCTACAGCTTGTAAAGTACCAATTATCAGCCCTCCTGATATCATGGAAACTTAACCCAAAAACCTTTTTCATAATGAAGTCTAGTTCAGTCGTAAGAAACTCGACAGCAGCGCCATTAATTCTCTGCATCATTGAAACCTTTAATACTGATTAATACATTCTGCATATAAACACACTGACCACCACTTTGTCGGAGCCCCCGGCCCCCTTTATCAGAGCCCCCAAAGATTGGCGCTTCCCTGTATGGAGATTCTCCCAGCTGTGGAGTGCATATCGAGAATAGTGCAATCGAGGAAAACTTCTTGCGAAAGGGGATCCTGTGGATGGAAATAACTCATCACTGAAAGGGGTCGGAGGAGGATGTCAGGGATCGCTCTGACCAACCGGCTGCAGAGTCAGCTGAATACAACGCTGGAGCTCCAACTAACGTATCCGAACGCACAACTCGCTGTTCCTCAGCACGAATGATAAAACAGCAGACGAAAAGTTCCAGCACCATTGTGTCTAAGAGAAACAGAAAGACTCCAGCGGGCAAAAGAGCGCAAAACTTGTATCACTGAGCAGCGGAAAAACATCTCCTGGTCAGATGGGTCCAGATATCTGTTGCTGATGGGAGGTCAGAATTTGGCGCAAGCAGCATGAATCGCTGACCCCTTCCTGTCAGCCGGTCAGAACATGTCAACACCGCCATCTAATCTGCAGCGACTACAAGAAGCTTCCAGTCCGCAGGGGGCGGTATTCATCACTTAGTAGAAGCTACACAACAAGGAACTCCTGCGATTCTGAAGGTCAATGGAGGCCAATGCTCTACTAGATGGGTAATAAAGAGGCCGTTCAGTAAATGTCCATAACTTGACAACTAGTGTTGAATCTCCGTTATGATCTCATCAGCTCTACATTGCAACAGTCAGGCGTGACCCGTAAACCGGATGAAGCACTTACACGGATCCCGTTTCCAGATGAAATGTCACTGCCAATACAATTTGCGCATTGTCAGCATGTATCCGAATAACCTTGTTTTCCCCTTCTGAAGTTGCCCCGATACCACAGAGCCGCCACAATGTGTCTGCATTTATGTGACGGAGAGCGGCGATCGTCTCTAATCAACAGAATAATTGCGTGTCACGCCCGTCCCTTTATTCAGGCAGAACTAGTTCCGGTCCGGTCCCGTGACTCCGCTAACTTCACACGAAGACGTAAATAAGGAATCAGACCAATCTGGGAAAGTATTTAATAAAATGTCTCGCTGCATGTGAAGGTTAGAAGAACGCGTGATGATGGGATCGCGTGTTTTATACATGACCGTCTAACGTCATGCACTGGCGAGGAAGAAATTACATCAAAGGGGATGCAACCCAGTAAGTGATGGGTAGCGGAAAAGAGGAAAGATACCCGGAGAGAACTTCCTATCGTGGAGAAAGACAGAAGTAATCAAACGCTGACCCCAAGGAATGCGCACCGCCGGGTTTCCCCACAAATTACGGATGATTGCGAGGGTCCGGCGGCTTGTTGTCGCGAGAATCTTCTAACAAGTTGGAGTCGCCTTCTCACAACTCTATTTTTGCTGCAGAATTGAACTCTAGAAATACAAGGGTTAAATTCCGCAGCCGTTCGGCAAGTAAAATCGCAGCCAAATCCGCAGCGATTCAACTATGTGAGAAGGCGGCCTAAGAGTCCGTTCACATGTGGTGGAAAATCCACATCAAAATCCACGCCAAATTCAGTATCAAAAACAACGTCCGTTCGGATTTCGAAGTGGATTCGCAGCAGACTCCGCCCCTTTAAGCGCAATGGTGCAATCCGCAGCGAATCTGAACAAAAACCTGCGGCGCTAAATATGCTGTGGATTACCCACATGTAAACATAACTTTAAGCGGAAACGCTCTGGAAAATCCCACGCCATTTTCCCAATTGGTGCGGACTGTGACCAGGAAGCGGTTCTGTATCTGCAGCTGATTATCTTCCACAGCGGGTGAACATGGCCTAAAAGTCCCCACCCCCTCCAGGATAGGTTCACATAGCAACATTTACCATGTGAATTCTGCCCTAAAAACTGCGGCTAATCTGCATCTTTCTGCCGCAGAGCGGTGCACGGATTTAACCCTTCAACGTGCAAAATTCACTTTCGGAATTCATCTGAGATCTAAGAGATCTCCGGCGCTTCGCCTCCATTCGTTGGATGACGATCGTCCCGTGTAAAAGGACTCTTCCTATTGATGACCTATCCTAAGGAAAAGTCATAGGAGTTGATCGCGGGGGCCGCCACTTATGATCCTCACCAATCAGCTGATCGCCGGGCCACTGTCAGTGCAGGTAGAGCTGGAAACAGATAGTGTCGGCACCGACAGCATTCAGCTGACTGTCGGGAGTCCCAAGTGGCGGTCCCATGCTGAACAAATATTAATGGCCTAACCTGAGGACAGGACATCAATGTTAAAAATGTGGCCAATCCCTTTAACTGCATTGTCTACTGAGGCTGTGGGGTAGTCTAAACTCCACCTCCTGTCTCATCAGAGGATGAAGCTGTTGAGCTGTCTCTCCATGCTTTACACTGCAGCTCTGTCTATTCAGATGCGCATATTCTTATACATAACCAGTCAGGAAATTAAAGAAGTTGTCTAGGAATAGTAAACATGTCTGGTTTCCCTCTATAACAGTGCCACACCCGTTCACAGGTTGTGTCTGTTATTGCAGCTCAGCTCTAGTCACTTCAATGGACCAGACACAATGCACTGACAGGTGGGGCTTTGTTTTTGGAAGGAAGCAGACAGGTTTTTGGATACCCCCTTCAATGTCACCGCCGAGGACACATCCGACCTCCTTACCTCTTGTATCAGTGCGTTGTGCCGTAGTACTTTGCGGGCTTTCATGATCCGCACTATAGCAGCTTGAAGATACATTTTTCTGTCTTCGTCTACAGCACTTCTGGTCTGTTCCACCTCCTATGGACACACAAAAGAGTCAGACAGTGAGGCTTCACTTACTCCTCCTGTCTACGATGACTGTTCAATCAGGAGGTTAACAGGGATATGTAGGTAAGTTTTAATAGACGATACCTACCTGCTTTCGTCTCAGGGTTTGGTTGTTTTTTTAGCTCTGTTCCATTAGGGAAGAGCTGTGATCTGTGACTACAGTTTATCTACAGTGCCTACCGTAGTCTAGGACACACCCCCTGCCTCACCATTGGTTCAGACTTCTGCTCCCTCCCTCTTTCTGCAGCTCTGTCTCCTCTGGTTGGCTGCTGTGTATAAACACAAGTCTCTCACAGGCTCACCGGAAAGTCAACTGGCGGTGAATGGATTTTCCAAAGGCAGAAGGATTATAAAGTACAGCATATTAACCCCTTAACAACGCCCATTAAGGGGATTTATTTTGATCTAAAGCCTGTCACAGGTCTCCCGTTGCTGCGAGTTCGGCTGTTAGAGCAAGTTATCCAACAGCGGGGACCGAAGAATCCACGGATCCCCACTGGAGTCGCTATGGAACTTGGAAGCTTAATTATAGCCTTTGGATCCGCCAGCTATGGTGGCCTATGAGGCTCAGCCTTTGGTTTAGCTTCATAGGCTTTCTAATACACGACTATACTTCAGTATAGCAATGTATTAGATGAATTATAAAAGATGGTGCCCCCTAGTGAGACAAAAACAAAAAGTTAAAGTATTTAAAAAAAAAAAAAATCATAAAAATTACAAATAAAAAAAACGTGAGAACCCCATCTTTCTCCCTTTACTATATTACAAAAAAACCCCAAACACATGTGGTATCGCTGCGTTCATAATAACCCAGAGAAAACAGTTAGTACATTATTTATCCTGCACAGTGCATGCCGTGAGAAGAAAATACAAAAAACATGGCGAAAATAGATAGTTTTGCCTATGTCGCTGTGTGAAAAAACAGAATAGAAAAAAGGGATCAAAACATTGCATGGATCAAGAAATGGTACCAATAAAAAAGTACAACTCATCCCACAAAATAAACCCTTTCACAGCATCGGTGATAAAAAAAAGAAGTGTGTTAGGGGTCTTTGAATGCAGCGATAAACAAAAGAATGTAAAAAAAATTGCAAAAAAAAAACAAAACAAAAAACTATATAAATTTGGTATTGACATAATCGTACTGACCTACAGAAGTAAGAGAACAGCATTTATACTGCACAGTGAACGACATTGAAAATAAAACTAAAAAACATGCCGGAATGGCAGATTTTATTAAATCTTGCCACTAGAAAAAAATATTTTGGTGGAGACTCTGGCTTGGCTAAAATCTCTAGTTAAATGCTTTATAATGAGTCCGACATGGATTTATAGGGTAGCTACCTCCAATAGGTGGCACTAGAGAGACCGTTTTCTTCCTGATGCACGCTATGTATTAGTAAGCATTGGTAGTCCTAGACACTACACAACGCTCTGATTGGCCAGTGCTGTTCATGTGAGCCACACAGGCCAATCATAGCAGCCTGAAGAGTCTAAGCCTACCGATGCACTAGCAATGAACAGTGTGCATTAGATAAGAGAAGCAATGCTGCCATCTTGGTTTGTCTGGTACTGGAGGGTCTCTTTAATCGTATCCATTTCTGGGAAAGTTAGGTGATAACCAATATGGCTTCCAAAGAAAAGGTCACCCAGCTTTCTCAGACTCATTAAAGGGGTTGTACCACGTTTGTAAGTCCTTCCCTAGTCACCGCTGAGATCCCCACCAGTCTCAAGAATGGGACTTCCGTGTCCCATTCTCCGGTTACTGTGGGGTCGCTTCTCCCCTCGCAGTGATTCAGCGGGAATGGAGCGCTAGCCGAGTATGTGTGGTCAGCCTTCCATTCATTTCAATAGGGCTGATGGAAATACCTGTGAGGGCGCCGCTCAGATATTCGAGCAGCCCACTGAAATGGAATGGAGCGGTAGGGAGCTTGTACGACCAGCGCTTCATTCAGTCTCCTCCTCACTGCGGGGGAGCACTAATGCTACAGTCAGTATGGGGAGACAAGACCCTTGTTTGAGATTAGCGAGGGTCTCAGCGGTCAGACGCCCACTTATCAGCAGGTTATCCCCTGTCTTATGAAAATCCTACGGAGAGGGGAACACAGGATATTCTGGCACAATCCCTTTAAGGGTTCATGTGCCAAGTTATGCAGTGCGACATCACCGGCAGTGAACGGCACCGAGGGCACTTATGTCTACATCCAGAGGGGTGAGGCCCGCTGCCGCCCTGTAGCCATAATGCAGCTGCATGTTTTTACAGAAATGGATAAACTTAAAACAGCTAAATTAATTTTTTTGGAAACTTGACAAAAACGGACAACGGCAGGACTTGTAAATTTTATTGGTTTTTTTTACACTTCGGTATAAAATCTTAATGCCAGATTCAGGTTTCAGATAACGTTCTATCTAACGGAGCTGAAAACAACCAGCTGAATCCAAGGTTAATAGTTAAATGGGGTCAACAGCTGGCAGCGCCACCCTCTGGTCACAGGGACGCCACAACCGCTACTGGGGAAGTCGGAGTCCACATACAAATAGTTAAACTTTGTGTCACTGAGGGCTGCGCTCGCTACAAAGCTTTGATGTGTCTTATGAAAGAGCTTCACTGCCAAACGCGGATCACAATCCCTCCAGAAAAACATCACAGGATCACTTGGAAAGACTTTAAAGGAGATGTCCCGCGCCGAAACGGGTTTTTTTTTTTTTTAAACCCCCCCCCCGTTCGGCGCGAGACAACCCCGATGCAGGGGTTAAAAAAACCACCCGCACAGCGCTTACCTGAATCCCGGCGGTCCGGCGTCTTCATACTCACCTGCTGAAGATGGCCGCCGGGATCCTCTATCTTCATGGACCGCAGGGCTTCTGTGCGGTCCATTGCCGATTCCAGCCTCCTGATTGGCTGGAATCGGCACGTGATGGGGCGGAGCTACACGGAGCTACACGGAGCCCCATAGAGAAGAGGAGAAGACCCGGACTGCGCAAGCGCGGCTAATTTGGCCATCGGAGGGCGAAAATTAGTCGGCACCATGGAGACGAGGACGCTAGCAACGGAGCAGGTAAGTATAAAACTTTTTATAACTTCTGTATGGCTCATAATTAATGCACAATGTACATTACAAAGTGCATTATTATGGCCATGCAGAAGTGTACAGACCCACTTGCTGCCTCGGGACAACCCCTTTAATGAGAACTTAGGGGTCTAAAACTGATGGCAGATCGCTAGGAAATGCCATCACTCTATGGTCAGTGGGGGGTCTGACCTTTGGGACCCTAATTGGTCCTGACAATGTGTCGTCCTGCACTGCTTCTCCCTGCACAATGTTTCCCGGCCCCCCACGGTGCAGTGTGACCCCATTACAGAGGGAGCTGCGGCTCCCTGCCCAGCTGGGTGGTCAAGATGACACAGCCGTACACCAAAGCTTCCAGGATCAGAAAGGTTGGACCACAACAAGCCATGCAGTGATGGCCTGTCCTAGCGGTGTGCTATCACTTTATGACACTGTGGTACAAGATTTTGTTTAAGTGGATTGTTTTTTGTTTCTGATTCATGAGGTCACCAAACCATGAAAACAGCCAACATTTTCTCTGTGAGATCATTTTTAGAGTCAGGAGATCAAAATTTGAGAAAATTGGATTGCAGGGTTGTATAAAAAGATTTACTGATCATAAAATTGCTGAAACTTTCCTGAACATGTAAAATATGCATCAGTGCATGAAAAATCACTTGGGGTACCTAAAGGTCATTAAACACATAATAACTAGAGATGAGCGAGCATACTCGTTAAGGCGATTTACTCGAGAGCATCGCCTTTTTCGAGTAACCGCTGGCTCGTCCCTGAAGATTTGAGGGGGCATGCGGACGGGAGTGGGGTGGAGATCTCTCTCTCTCCCTCCCGATCCCCTCCGCAACCCCCCCCCCCTCGAATCTTCAAGGACGAGCCAGCGGTTACTCGATAAAGGCGATGCTCTTTCCAGTAAATTGCCATAACAGTGTGCTCGATCATCTCTAATAATACCCTCTAATAGTTTATGCAAAATGATCGGTCATACCTGTCACTCAAACTGTCGTTTGAGCGATCATCGATCTGTGTAAATGGGCCTTAAGAGCGCTGATCGCCATGTTACATTTTTTGGCCAACGCTTGTTAGAATGTTCCGGAATCCATAGAAGGGCCCTTATTGCTGCTTCGTTTGCCTACATGACAGTACTTTCTATTAATCAGTATTATGCTTCATCTTCCTATGCAGACTTACAGCCAGCGTCGGTCATCTGCCCAACAGGCCACATTCTTCTGTCCATGAAAACACAAACCTCAGTGGAGTCACAGCGGCCCATAGACCCATAAATGTGGGGAGTACCCACCACAGGTCAGCAGGTGATGCGTTCCACTTACCTGCGGGGTGTCCTTTTGCATTGGCGTAGTGATTTTAAATTTCGTCCTTTTACTGCTGAAGTTCATATTTAATGAGAATATTGATTCGCCGTCCACATCTTCCTGCAGAGGAATAAAGGGAAGTCAGGTGAGAAGCGCGTACAGCGCGGCGTTACAGCAAGGACCAGTAAGACGCGGACCCGCGTGTAGCGCTGGGCGGACGAAAATAAAAGAAGTGTGTGCTGGTTTATGTGCCATCATTTCTTCAGGCCCCCAAAAGCTTTAACTCTACCACATCAGATCAAATACAAGAGAGTGGAGGGTAAGGAAGGACGCCCTTCAACATTACATGACCAACCCCTCCGCCGCGTCTGAACATACCCCTCCGCCGCGTCTGAACATACCCCTCCGCCGCGTCTGAACATTCCCCCTCCGCCGCGCCTGAACATTCCCCCTCCGCCGCGCCTGCACATTCCCCCTCCGCCGCGCCTGCACATTCCCCCTCCGCCGCGCCTGCACATTCCCCCTCCGCCGCGCCTGCACATTCCCCCTCCGCCGCGCCTGCACATTCCCCCTCCGCCGCGCCTGCACATTCCCCCTCCGCCGCGCCTGCACATTCCCCCTCCGCCGCGCCTGCACATTCCCCAACTCAAACTGGACCAAACCACAGTAAACGCAAACCTTGTCAGAATCGTGGTTTATCATCTTGACATCCAGTAGAGACTTGATGGTCTTGGTCAGCTCCTTCTCATTCATCTGAGTGCTGTCTTGTAGCTCCTTGTAGGTGACGGATTCACTGTTGTTGAAGGCGAGCAGGACGGCCATCTGGTAGGTAGTGACCATGGCCACGTAGGGTTTACACAAGTAATTCATTTTTACTTCACCTGTACAAAGAGATAGGAATATATGAGGACATCTCCGCATGACGAGTCGAACAGCCCATCCCCACGTCCTGCAATGGCATCTGTGTGCAAAACATCCAGTTTACAGAGCGGCACAGTGGACGGATCTATTAAAGGGGTTGTCCCGCGAAAGGAAGTGGGGTTAAGCACTTCTGTATGGCCATATTAATGCACTTTGTAATGTACATCGTGCATTAAATATTGGCCATACAGAAGTTATTCACTTACCCACTCCGTTGCTGGCGTCCCCGTCTCCATGGAGCCGTCTAATTTCAGTGTCTTCTTGCTTCTTTAGACACGCTTGCGCAGTCCGGTCTTCTGCTGTGTGCTTGCACCGGAGAGCTGGTCTGCGCGTCGTCATCGTAGCTCCGCCCCGTCACATGGTGCTGATCAGCCAATTAGGTGGCTGTAATCGGCAGTGGAACGCAAGACATCCACGGTGCACCATGGGAGAAGACCCGCGGTGCACCATGGGAGAAGACCCGCGGTGCACCATGGGAGAAGACCCGCGGTGCACCATGGGAGAAGACCCGCGGTGCACCATGGGAGAAGACCCGCGGTGCACCATGGGAGAAAACCGCGGTGCACCATGGGAGAAAACCGCGGTGCACCATGGGAGAAAACCGCGGTGCACCATGGGAGAAAACCGCGGTGCATCATTGGGAAAGGACCGACGGCCATCTTTAAAGAAGAAATTTTAAAAGTTCACGAAACGAGGTACTGGTAAGTAGAAACCCTCTTTTATAACGCTTTCCAAGGGTAGTGTACTATGTTTGCTTTAGCAGGGGGACGGGGAGGAAAAAAAAATTTGATTTCTGCCGTGGGACAACCCCTTTAAGTATCATCCACAGAGCAGCACAGCAAGTATCATCCACAGAGCAGCACAGCGGACAGATCTATTAAATATCATCCACAGAGCATCTATTAAATATCATCCACAGAGCATCTATTAAATATCATCCACAGAGCAGCACAGTGGACGGATCTATTAAATATCATCCACAGAGCAGCACAGTGGACGGATCTATTAAATATCATCCACAGAGCAGCACAGTGGACAGATCTATTAAATATCATCCACAGAGCAGCACAGTGGACGGATCTATTAAATATCATCCACAGAGCAGCACAGTGGACAGATCTATTAAATATCATCTACAGAGCAGCACAGCGGACAGATCTATTAAATATCATCTACAGAGCAGCACAGCGGACAGATCTATTAAATATCATCCACAGAGCAG
Source organism: Eleutherodactylus coqui (assembly GCF_035609145.1). Classification (NCBI taxonomy): domain Eukaryota; kingdom Metazoa; phylum Chordata; class Amphibia; order Anura; family Eleutherodactylidae; genus Eleutherodactylus; species Eleutherodactylus coqui. The sequence continues at coordinate 109,625,949 of NC_089848.1, forward strand.
CACAGCGGACAGATCTATTAAGCATCATCCACAGAGCAGCACAGTGGACGGATCTATTAAGTATCATCCACAGAGCAGCACAGTGGACGGATGTATTAAGTATCATCCACAGAGCAGCACAGTGGACGGATGTATTAAGTATCATCCACATCACCCTGACATTCTAGGCATTGTGGCAATACTCTGGGAATGGTCGGCCAAACCTCCAGCATGACAACGCGCCTTGTCACACATCCAACAGTGTGTGACACTAGTCTGATGATATGGATGTCCCTATAATTGGACTGGATGCACAGAGTCCCAACCTGAACCTTACTGAACATCTCTGGGAGGAACTGGAATGTCGGGTCAGAAAAATATGAACAGCGGCCATCTTCTTTGAGAGAACTGTCAGATGTTTGCAGGATGAATGAAGGGAAATACCAGCTGAGGTGTATCACCCATTAGTAAAAAGCATAATACGGACAGTATCCGATGTCATTAGTGTCAAAGGAGCTCCACTAATTATTACCATATGGAGATAACTACTACTTGTGCTTCTTGCTCAGGGGTGTACTTACTTTTGGTAGGAGTGTGTACTTTTCAGGGATTCTGTCACCAGATTCATGACTTTGAGCTAAGCTCTGAATCATAGAGGCCGGCTGCTCTCCCCGCAAGCAGAGTGACAGCTCCCCCTATACACAAAACAGGAGAGAGCTGTCAGTCTGCAGAACAGGCGAGGAGAAGCCGACATGGCTCAGCTCGAGGTCAAAAATCATGAACCTGGTGACAGAATCAAATCATATGATGGACTTTGTTGTGTTCTGCCAAAAATCTGTTTACAAAGCGCAACCCAATGAGTTTGAAATTTGAGCCACAGAAAAGAAGAAGAAGAAAAAAAAAATAGTGACAACTTATTTTTTTATGATGTTCCTGTTCCAAAATTTGCCATTAAAGTCTTCAAGCAGGTGAAAATCTCCAGTCTTGGGAGTCTGACCACTGCTATCTCCAAATCTCAGGTGGGTCCGCGGCATTCACTGCAGTCTGACTCACTGATAGAGCGCATACATATTCTGTGGCGCTGTACACAGATGGTCATCACTCACACTCAGCCCTGTCCTCATGGCAGATCACAATCGATATTCAGACTAACACGGCAGAGTGGTCCATCAGGTCAACAAACAGGCACACACTAAACACATGCATATTACTAAAAGGGGTTCTCCCAAGATGATATCGGGGGCTCAGTGTGTTCTATGGCTAAAATAATTAACCTTTGCAAATGCAACCATTTTTTTGAAAATGCCCAAGTCCTGCCTACTCCGCTCCCTACACATCCAATCCCTCCGGTTTACCTTTGGTTGCTGCTGGAAACGCCCTCCAGTCGTTCTTCACTCTGGCAGAGCATGCTCAGCACACCCTGCCTTTACTTCTAGGTCATTTCTCTATCCCTGTCTTTAGCATGCAGGGTGATTGTGTGCCATGCTGGCTGTCTCTCTCCTCCCTCCCCCCCACTTTCAGTAAGCTCAGCCTCCCCTCCCTTCATATGCACAGGTGTAATTTAGTTGGTCTTATCAGGGCTGTGAGATATTTTGCAGAGCGCCGGTCTCTTCTCCTCTTCACATTATGGATTAATCTGCTCAAATTAACCCTTACAGTGCACAGTCTGGATAAGTCATCAGTAGTTGATGGATGGGGGGTCCGCCGCTCGGTACCCCCCATCATCAGCTAATTTTCCAACCTACTATCCAGTGCAGCGGGCCGTATGCTGCCCTAAGCGGACGGGGGAGGATGTGTGTGCCAGTTTTACTCCCATTAAAATGAATAGGAAAGCCGCGCTGTTACGACACTTCCTGCTCTTCTTCTGGTCAGGACTGGATAGGACATCCTGACCATGAGAGAAGCAGAAAGTGGAAGAGAAGTGACCTCTGAAGACATTATGATTTAAAGGGGTTGTCCCGCGGTGAAATGCAATTTTTTTTTCAACCTACCCCCACATTCTGCCCCGTTAAAATCAATACCGTTTGTAATTTAAAAAAAAAAAAAAAAAAAATCGCTTACCTCTTTCTTTTAAAGATGGCCGCCGGTCCTTTCCCAATGATGCACCATAGTTTTCTCCCATGGTGCACTGCGGGTCTTCTCCCATGGGCTCTGTGCGTTCCATTGCCGACTCCAGCCTCCTGATTGGCTGGAATCGGCACACGTGACGGGGCTGAGCTACGCGATGACGCGTAGAAGGGGGCGGAGCCAGAACGCCGCTTGTGCCCGGACCGACCAGAAGGGAGAAGACCCTTCTGCGCAAGAGCGTCTAATTGGGCGATTAGATGCTGAAATTAGACGGAGCAATGGAAACGGGGACGCCAGCAACGGAACAGGTAAGTGAATAACTTCTGTATGGCTCATATTTAATGCACAATGTATATTACAAAGTGCATTAATATGGCCATACAGAAGTGTATAGACCCACTTGCTGCCGCGGGACAACCCCTTTAAGGCTGTACAGCTCCAATGTTGGAAGACGTCCGTTGGGGTTCTCTTACTGTATATTGCCAGGCTCTCTGCTGTCGGAGCCTATCCAATGTGTCACCTCATGCAGTACTGGCTTTAGCCAGCAGATAGCGCTGTTGTATAACAGCAGAAAAAGAGTAAGCCCCCTAGGAAAACCAGGATAGAACTTGGATTGGAAAGGGTTAATGATCTTAACAAAGTACTAGGATTGTGGGGCGACGACTTAAATGACGTAGCCTGCAGTAATATGTTATGGAGTTCTAAGGTCTTCATCACCAAGTTCACAATTCCCCATCACTCCATGACCACATCTTACCTGTACACAAATAATGCAGCCACGTCAGCTTCCTGCCGCTGAAATGCTGGTTGTAAAATAATTCAAACTGGAAAAAAGAGCAGAGAAGAAGAATAAAGACACACGAGCCGCACAGAAGTCATACCTGGTGGAGGATCTAAAGACCATTTCCACCTGAATTTCCTTGAGGTGCCTTAGTGCAGTACTAGGTTATAAGGATATAAGCTCTAAGGTCATTCTCACACATAGCGCTGTCAAGACGCTGCGATTCTGCCGCCGTTTTCGGACACAGATTTTCAACGCACCACTTCATTGTGATAGGTGATTAGGTGCATTAAAAAGCTTGAAACGTGGCAAAATAGAGGACAACGCTAGAAAATCGAAGCATTAAAAAACACTGCGGGGCCCCATTGAAATCAATGGGAGCGTTATACTGCAATTACCGTGGCGCTCAAAACGGTGCGGTAATCGCGGTAAAAAGCGTGTGTGTGTGAAAACGGCGTTAGTCTGAACTCAGCAAACTGCGGTCATTACATAACCAGAGGAGGAGCAGAATTTAACTTTATTTTGGCATCAACACTGAATGACCCTTTTATTAGACCCCCGTCCCTCTCACGATTGTCGCTTCCCTGGATGGTAATTCTCCCCGTGACCCCGGAGTGCAGCATTAAATCACGTGACAAGTTTTCTGTGGATTATTTTCAGTGTGACTCCACATTAGATGGGAAAAATCTAGCGATCGGACCGACTTCCAACAAGGTCGGTCACCGGTGCTAGACTAGCCGGGGTCTCACTGCCAACCGCGGGGGGGTTTTCTCGTGTAATGGTGTGGAGAGTATACAGAGAATGGCGCGATGGAGGAAAACATCCAGCGAAAGGGGATCCTGTGGACGGAAACAACTCATCACTGAAAGGGGTCGGAGGAGGATGTTAGGAATCGTTCTGACCAACAGGCTGCACAGTCAGCTGAATACAACGCTGGAGCTCCAACTAACGTGTCCGAACGCACAACTCGCCATTCCTCCGCACGGATAAGCTATAATAGCAGATGACCAGTTCCAGCGCCATTGTGTCTAGGAGAAACAGAAAGACTCCAGCGGGCAAAAGAGCGCAAAACGTATATATCACTGAGCAGCGGGAAAACATCTCCTGGTCGGATGGGTCCAGATTTCTGTTGCTGATGGGAGGTCAGAATTTGGCGCAAGCAGCATGAATCGCTGACCCCTTCCTGTCAGCCAGTCAGAACATGTCAGCACCGCCATCTAATCTGCAGCGACTACAAGAAGCTTCCTGTCCGCAGGGGCCGATATTCCTGCAGAATTATTTCATCACCAAGTGGAATCTACACGACAACGAACCACTGCGGTTCTAAAGGCCAGAGGAGTCCGACGCTACTAGATGGGGGCTGATAAAGGGGCCGTTTAGTGTAGATGGAGTTTGGCTGGAGGAGGATTACTACCAAGGAGCAGATAAAGGACTATTCCCATGATATAACCCCATGACTTGGATATACTATGAAACTGTAAGAACGGGCATCCAGCCTCCTCACACCGCCTACAAAGAAAAGCAGTAATCTTTTCCCCATCTCAGACGACCCCTTTAATTACAGCTCAATATTAGGTTCGGCACTCACCATCTGAACGCTCTTTTCCAGTTCCTGAGGGATAGCAAATGTGGAGGATGGAGCCTGAGTCAGGGGCCACGCACCGGCCTAAATCACACAGAGGCGGGATTACTCATTGTACAGTACACAGGGATACATAAGCAACGAGGCATAAGGTTAGTGTTATAACCGACCACCAAATACATGCATAATTAATGAGTATTCAGACATTGGACATTTAAGGCATATCCACCTATCTATCTCCAGCACAGATGACCCTCGACCCCCAGTCAGCAGCCCTCCATTCACTTCTAAAAGATTTACAGAAGCAGTGAAGCATGATCACCATAAAGTGGGATTATCTCTTTAAAGGGGAACTAACATTTTTGACAACTTCTGCTCATCTACTGGCTCGTCTCATCATTCTTGTATTACACTTGCATTAAAAGTGTTGTTGCTTCACTGCTGTAAATCACGTAAGAAGTGGCTGCCACCTGATCATCCTGGGAAAGCAAAGGGGTGGGCAATCAGATACTACCTCCCTGCTGATTGGACCAGAGAGTGCAATACAGCACTGGAAGGGCAAGAAAGTCAGGACAGTGAACTACTGGCAGAATGTTAAGCTTCCTATACAGACGTTCCCTGATTGTGGAATGCAAAGAGCAAAGGAATAAGGAAGACCAAAATACGACACGCAGTGATTTTTTTAACACGCAACATTGCTCCGCGTTAAAAATGAACATCTGAATACACCAATTTAATTCAATGGGTCTGTTCATAATTAGTCAGTGAAAAACATGGGCATAAACTACGCTGATGGGACTTAAAGGGGTTTTCCAGGAAGAATTCTACTGATGACCTTTCCTCAGGATAGGTCATCAATAGTTGAGCAGCTGGGGTCCGTCTCTTGGGACCCCGACTGACCAGCTCATACTGTTAGCGCTGCAAAGACACAAAGGTCGGAGTGGAAGCAGCCGAAGTCTCCGCGATGACCTCTGTGTAGTGGCCGACGCGAAGACTCGGCTGCTTTGGCTCTGGCCTCTGTGCATTTGCAGCGCTGACAACATGTGCCTGCTAAGATGATCGGTCGTGGTCCCGAGCGACAGACCCCAGGCGATCAACTACTGATGACCTATACCAAGGATCAGTAATCCGTAGTATTCTTCCTGAAAACCTCTCTAAAGTTTTCCAATCCTGTTCAACCTATTGCAGAATAAAATAAAAGAAGCCACACCCACAAAGCCTGATACCATGCCACTCCCATTCCGCTGATGCCCGCTCTCCCACTGGAGCTCCATTCCTGCCGCAGCAGCGACGTTTCGACAAACTTACATGTGACCATTGCAGCTAAGTACCATCTGAAACGCGCCGGGGACTGGCTGCAGCGGCCACACATACCTGGTGTCGGTGACATCCTCACTGGCTCATTACAGCTGTGGGTGAAGACCAGTAGGGCACAGGGCAATGGCAGAATGGGAGCGTTGGGGTAACTGGACAAGGAGGGGCGAATATGGCTCATTCCATGCCCACCTCACCTTCCCCAAAACGGACACCCTATAGCAATATATGACAAAGCAAGATAGTGCCCGCGTACCGCTTCATGTTACATGGGGGTTTGTCAGTTGAAATCCTACTGCGGTGTTCGTATTCCATTATGAAGAAAGTGCAACCCATCAATAATTCACCAGCGAGTCACTTCTCTGCAAGTGTTCTAGTTGCAGCAGGAGGACGGTGATGTAACCGCTGCGCTGCTCCATGTTATTCAGCAGGGATTGGAAAAGTCAATGTGACATTCACTTGACATTGAAAAGTAGGAAGCCAGAAGCGGGGAGCCGCAGCCGCCGTGCAAATCCATCGATCCAACTCTCTGCAAGCTTTTCTATCAAAACTCATCTCAAGAGGAAGAGCTCAAAGCAACGGAGAATTCGGCATCTCTGTGATCTCAATTATGTGCAGCACAAACCTGATAATCCAGAATGCTCATCAGTCTGCAAGACCCGTTGGCACAAATCTGTTGATGCAGCGGGGTCCAGCTGAGGGGGGGGGTCAGCTTTGCTAATGGGGTACGCATTATTTTGCCCCATCTTCTTTGTAAATATAGGTGTAAGAAGGTTTCTGCAGCAGCAACCTACCTGCTAATCAGGAATACACTACTCACAAAAGTGTCGGGAACAATATCAGATATCAATCTGTCCATTTTACTTGCTTTTCTGCAAATATGACAACAGGAGCCTGAAAAGACGACAGCAAGACAATCCGAAAAAGGACTGGAGACATTTCCTCTCTTCCCTGACTGATTCCTCTCTAGTTCTGGGTTTTGCTGGCATCCTTGTCACATGAGGCGCCACCTGCAGGCCAATCAGGGTGTAGTGGCAGTCCTGCTCCTCCAAGATGGCATGTGCCAAAGCCCTACAGCATACCCTCCAGCATCAGGACCAGAGGGACAGGAGGAGCTACCAGAGCCCTACAGAATACCCTCCAGCATCAGGACCAGAGGGACAGGAGGAGCTACCAGAGTTCTACAGAATACCCTCCAGCATCAGGACCAGAGGAACACAAGGAGCTACCAGAGCCCTACAAAATACCCTCCAGCATCAGGACAGGAGAAGCTACCAGAGCCCTACAGAATACCCGCCAGCATCAGGACCAGAGGAACAGGAGGAGCTACCAGAGCCCTACAGAATACCCTCCAGCATCAGGACTGGAGGAACAGGAAGAGCTACCAGAGCCCTACAGAATACCCTTCAGCATCAGGACTAGAGGGACAGGAGGAGCTACCAGAGCCCTACAGAATACCCTTCAGCATCAGGACCAGAGGGACAGGAGGAGCTACCAGAGTCCTACAGAATACCCTCCAGCATCAGGACCAGAGGAGCTACCAGAGCCCTACAGAATACCCTCCAGCATCACGACCAGAGGAACAAGAGGAGCTACTAGAGTTCTACAGAATACCCTCCAGCATCAGGACCAGAGGGACAGGAGGAGCTACCAGAGCCCTACAGAATACCCTTCAACATCAGGACCAGAGGGACAGGAGGAGCTACCAGAGTCCTACAGAATACCCTCCAGCATCAGGACCAGAGGAGCTACCAGAGCCCTACAGAATACCCTCCAGCATCACGACCAGAGGAGCTACCAGAGCCCTACAGAATACCTTCCAGCATCACGACCAGAGGAACAAGAGGAGCTACTAGAGTTCTACAGAATACCCTCTAGCATCAGGACCAGAGGAACAGGAGGAGCTACCAGAGCCCTACAGAATACCCCCCAGCATCAGGACCAGAGGGACAGGAGAAGCTACCAGAGCCCTACAGAATACCCTCCAGCATCAGGACCAGAGCGACAGGAGGAGCTACCAGAGCCCTACAGAATACCCTCCAGCATCAGGGCTGGAGGAGCTACCAGAGCCCTACCACTCCAGCATCAGGACTGGAGGGACAGGAGGGACAGCGGTTACTGACCAGTCATACAGACTCCATGGGGGTGGTCTGTAGTGGGACCTGCACTCACAGAGCAGAAACAGGCAGCTCGAATGACATTCAACACCAGAATTGGCAGGTCCGCCATTGGCGCCCCATTCTCCTCATAGATGACAGCAAGTTCACACGCCGTACATCTTCCATCCATTGAGATCCATTGTGCGATTTAGATTTTCACTTCTTTTTCCAGCAGTGTAGACAGGACTATTTCCATATAGTGTTACTGCATTCAGAAGCACCGCGCCGAGTCCATCCGGATGGCTGAAACAGCGGGCAGAAGCGAGCGCAGTCAAATCAGACAGAAACCTGATAGATGGAGACTGAAGCTTGCCGTCTTGGTGTTTATTTCACTAACAGCAGCCGAGGATCCAGTCGTTGTGAATGTAATATGAATATATGAATGTAGCCTTAAAAAGGAATTTGCTGAAAAATGTATAAACTTTAAAAAAAAAAAAAAAAAAAAAGCCATATTCTCCTTTCCAACAGCCCACTAGTCTCATTCTAGAAATGCCTGCAGCAGTCACATGCTGTTCGCCGCACACCGGCCTCAGCCGCTATCTGTCCATGAACAAGGCCAGTGAATGGCGACGAACGGCATCTGTACGCTGCACTCACTTCCAGGATCAAACCGGCACCACCAGACCGCCGAGGCCAAAAGTGAGCGTTTTTCCTTCCTTTACATCTTTATTTGTCTTGTGATGATAACCATTTAAAGGGAGTGTTCCATCAAGAAAAGTGCGGGCGTGCAGCGATCAGCCGATCGCCTCTGGTCCAGCCCCTAGACGATTGATTCAGGGGACGCCTTGTCTGACCAGATATGAATTGCTACATGGTGGCTATTCCGTTGAATGGTCCTCAGTTTTGCCCCCCCCCCCCCCCCCCGTATAATGCCCATACGTCCTGGGACGGCACAAGGGCAGCAGTGGTCTTCATGATGCCGCCCCTGAACTGGAGTCTTACATTTATTCTCCAATCACTATTTTACATACAGAAGGAGGAAGTAAAATACACTCAGCATCGAAATTGCAGCACCAAGAAGGACAAGCAGTAACTTTATGCAAATCGAGGAAGTAGGTGGAGCGCTAAGATATGCAAATAATCACACCTAGCTCCAGTCTGTGGCATGTGGGAGGGGCTACAATGCTATAGAAGCCAAATGAAACCTTAAGAATCAGATCGAGTCTTGTGTTATGATTGTCCGATGCCTCCTGTTCCTTGAGGTGCCAGATATCGCCACTTGTTGCAAACTGAGAGGGATGGATTCCTTGAACAGAGGGGCCTTCGCTATCACTCCGGCAGATCGCTACGCACTTAGGCAGAGATGTCAGCACTGTTCAACATATAGTGTCCTGGTAGTTGGGAGTACAGCGAATGACAGTAAGAGGTGCACAGAGGTGAACCGGATGGATCCATTCTATGGTACGAGTGAAGCTGGATGATACATCTCAAGGGCATCAAACAGCGTCCACAAGAACCAACAGAAGTCGCTTGTACCACAGTGGGCTACAGGCCAGACGTCCAGCGACAGGGGGTCCGTTGACCTCACACCACCACTCTCAAAAGGCTATCATGGTACAGAGCAAGATGGCATTTGAGGCTGGAATGGAGGTCCGTCCTCTTCAGCAATGAGTCGTGCATTGATAGCTGGAGATTTGTCTGGAGACCACGTGGGCGACGCCACGGGGAGGCTTTGAGAAGGAAACATCATACTGGTCCTACTCAGAATTTTGGTGTGGGTTGGTATAACATACCGTAGCCATCCCCCTGTAGTCTGCATTCCAGGTAGACTAACAGCTCAGCGTTGTGTCATTTTAGTCGCGGAACCAGCGGTACGGCAATTCCTCCAAAGTGTAGCAGGAGCCGTTTTCCAGCAGCGTCTCTTGGCGATTTGCACGCCCAAGTGCATTCAGCGTGGCAGAACATTCCTCCAACAACCATAAATCACCATTGATAGCATGCCAAGCCGTGTAAGTGCTATACTGAATAAATCGAGACATTTTGAAGATTTTGCTTTTATTTTTTCATCATTTGCATATCATTAACATGTCTACCGATCCTGCCATTTCCATAATTCCATGACCCTTCCTTCTTGGGGTTACAGTTTCAATATTGAAGAGTTAGACTCCTACTTGAAGACTCTCTCACTCGCCTTTTCCACTTCTGGATTAAATTTTAAGAAATTACAAATCCAAGGAAGACAACGAACTAGTGTTCCTACTGATGAAGAGGATGGTGTACACTGAATACACAGTAACAAATCTTCAGCAGTGAGAAGCATGAAGTGGGTATTTTTTAATGCACCGTGTGAGCCTGGCCTTGTAGGCAGACAGGCATGACAGCCATCAGATGCTTGGAAGGGAGGACCTGTGATCACAACCGGGGCTACAGCCGAGGGGACGTTCTCTAGTGGAGTATACCGGAGGGAACAGGTTGGCATAGTTCAGATGTAGTCATCATAGCCGTCAAACTGATGCTACAGCCGATCTGCAATAACCCGCTGACTTCAGCGATACGAACGCGGCGCCAACTACGGCCACAAGACCAAGACATATATTGTACAAATAAGCATAGACGTCAGATGAAGTAATAAAAAGGGGTAATTTCTTAGGAATATGCAAGATTAGACGAGTCTTTGGATGGAAATTTGGGATTAAGAATCGTTTTGTAGAGAAGATTCTTCCTAGGAGCCACTTTAACCCCACGACAGTCACATTAGAATGGGAAAAACCTCGTCTCATGTAAAAATGATCCTCAACATTGAAATTGTAACACAAGAAGGAAAAGTCGTGGACTTATGGAAATCGCCGGATGGATAGACATGCTAATGATATGCAAATGATGAAAAAAATGGAAACAAAATATTCAAAACATCTTGATTCATTCAGTATCAAGTAGAAGCGCCACACGCAGAAATGCACGCACTTACCTGCCTACCAATGAGGTCATTAAAGGTTGTGCCCCGTTGAATGCACATGGGCGTGTAAATCACCAAGAGGCGCTGCAGGCAAATCCCTTTGCAATTTGTGACCAATGATGTCCCAGATGGGCTTTATGGGAAATAAGTCCGGGGACGCCGCAGGCCACGGTAGCAGATTTAGACCACACAGGCTTCTCACAGTTGCACAAGCAACATGTGACCTGGCGTTGCTGTATTGAAAAACGGCTCCTGCGACATTTCGGAGAAATTGTTGCGGAACCAGCAGTGTGGCCAACAACCTATCGCTGAGATTTTAGTGTACCTGGAATGAAGAGTCGAGGGGTCCGGCTACCCCACCACATATTCCTGGCAGTAGGACCGGTGAAGGCCTCTTCATGGCGTTGCCCACATGGTCTCCAGACCAATTTCCGGCTTTGTGTCCAAGACAAAAATGCGACTCATCACTGGGAGAGGACGGCCCTCCATTACCTCCCATCTGCCGGAGCGATAAGCCAAGGTCTCTTAGTTCAAGGATTCTGTCCCTCTGAGTTTGGAACAAGTGTGGATAACTGGCATGTTGACAAACAGGAGGCATCGCATAATCGAACCTCAAGACTTTATCAGAGTTTTGAGGTTTTATACCATTCAAGTCCCTTCCACATGCCACGGATTGGAGCGGCGTGCTTGAAAATATGCAAATGATCACATCTAGCGACACCACCTACTCCCTCGATTTGCATAACCGTTTGGCATGTTGTCCTTGGTGTTGAAATTTCAATGCTGAGGAGCGCATCTGGCGCAGAACTCGGTCGCTTTAAGCGCATTCTTAATCCTTTAGTAACAATAACTAATTTTTTCCTTCAGAGCCAGTAAATATTTTCCTCTTTTGTGTTCTATTGGTGACAACTTTTCTTTATTTCTTAGTCAGTGTAGCCGTAAGGCCGGACTCACCCAACCGGGTCAGATTCAGCATGCGGGAGGGCCCACAGCGGATTCCGGCTGTGAACCTGCGCACGGCGCAAAACTGCATGGTGTATGACTGTAGGCTCGCAGGCGGTCATGCGTAGTACGGCTATTTGTATTTCCTGCGCCGTCACTGAGCGATGATGCGGGCCCCCGCAGCCCGTACACGATCTATCTGTGACCATAAAGCAAAATAGGCTCTATGGTCGCGGATTCCGCAGTAAAATAGAGCATGCTGTGATTTTTCTTCCGCTCGCTGAATACGCAATTTGTACCCGCAGATGTGAAGGGAAAGTCCTAACTACATGCCTTTCAGTGCCCGTGTATTACTGCGGATCGTCCGTGTGAAATTCAAATCCAGTGGTGTTAGACCGGCCGTAGACACTTGTATTGTGCGGGAGGGGTTCTAGTTTTTTTTTGCTTGTGAGTAATGGAAAAAAAAAAAAAAGAAATTTCAGCACCGGTTTTCGGGATTTATTTTTTGGGCATTCACCATCTGGTAAACACACCGTTTATATTTTTTTATATGTTTTACAACTTTTGCACAATCTTTTTTCTTGCCATTAGACTTTTTGTGTGCCACGACATTCCAGAACTGTGAGTGGGTTTGCTTTTGCAGGATGCCCTGTGGATTTTATTGGTACCATTTTGAGGTTTATATGAGTTTTTGATTACTTTTTATTCCTGTTTAAGGGAAGCAAAAAAAACACTTTTTTGGCAATTTCCTTTTTTTCCTTAGGGAATGTATATGCTTTATAGTACAGGATGTCGTGGATGTGGCGATATCAATTATACATAGTTTTTTTAAAATATCTAAAAACTTGTATAAGGGGGAAAAAAAACCCTAAAATTATTTTTCCGTAAAAGTGTTTAGTTGCGACAGTCAGCAACAACTGCAGCATCTGTGGATTTAAGCAGGACAGAGGAGCGATTAGAAGACCAGCCCATTTGACAATCAGTAGGTTGTGATTGATGAGGGGGGTAATTACATTAAAAAAAACCTCTATGTTACCCCTCCTTTGAGGCAGTTAAGAGGCAGGAGAATTGCGGATCATTGTCTGTTGCCGCCGACCTTGTACACATACCAAAACACCTCTAATTTCTGTATTCCCGACCCCACTTCAAACAGCTGAAGTACCAGGTCTTCATAGACTGCTTGCAACAAGGGATTAAAGCCTCATTGTTCGCAAATATGTATCATCCACTAATCTTATGTGTTGTAGAATCCATCAATCCTATATTTGCAATCTGTTAAGTTTCCCACCTGGATGTTGTTGGACTCACTTTGACCTTCGGCATGAGACCCAAGGTCAAATACGTACCTTAGTACATCTAACATACAAAAAAAATGGAAGTATAACTCACTTGTAAGACATAGATCTGAAAGCTGATGCCCAGATCTACAACTGTGTCTTGGTTTCTGATGAAGTTGTTAAACTTGTTATTCAGATCGGCGCTGACGCTCATGTCCGTGTACATTCGATGCAGCTTGCTGGTGAATTCATATCCGCATGCTTGCTGTAATACAGGATACAACAGAGGGGTTAAAAAGAAAAAAAAACAAACAGGTTTGGTATAAATTCTGAGTCTTAATTTTCAGACCGATGCAAATGTGTCCAGCGCAAATGTACGAAAAACGTGTCCTAAAACACCAGAAACAAATGTGGTAGACAGATGACCATCCCCTACGTGAGCCCCATGACTCCAACCTCACCTTTAATTTATTGATCATTGTTTCTTCGGAGTCCATTGACATCGATAAACCATGAATTAGTCGTTTCGCCAACATTCTGGCGTAAAACTACAAAATACAAAAACATGAAAAAACTATATGTCATTACAACGCAGAGAAAAGCCATCATCATTGGTTAAATCGAGGCGATGAAACACGTCTTCGGAGCCAGATGGTGATGTTCCGATACCGGCTTCCCTCCGTACAGCGCCCGCTGGTCTGCTGACATTACAGAGCGGCCTTCAGCGTACAACAGGTATGATGGCCGACTGATCATGTGACCAATAGTTACCGGCTCTGATCCCGCACTGACATGCTCATGCTGTTGAGCTAAGCTCTACCTCTCCCTATTAACCCCTTCCTGACGTACATGCACATTGGGTGTCTGTAGCAGGCTTGGGAGCCAAGCGTGCTACATACACGGAGAGTGTCAGCCATCTTTGACAGCTGACACCCACCAAGAGCTGCGATCAGGATGAAAGCCGATTGTGAACACTGATTTCTGCTGTTAACCCTTTAAATACTGCTGTCAAAGGCTTTCTGCAGTTACCACTACTCGGCCTGAGCAGCGAAAGGGTTCGGGCTTTTATAAAACAGACAGTTCTCAGCCTGACGTAACGAGCGCCGACTGACAAAGAACATCCATCGGCACGATTGTTCGCCCCATAGAGCTGGCGGTACATCTCACTGGGAAGACGTACAACCGACCAGCTGATGTACGAGCCTTCAGAGATCCGTTGCCTCATCCTTGTCCCTGTTACACGAGTGCTCGCGGCTGCTGCTAGCGCTTCCGCAACAATTTCCAGGTGCAGTTTGGCAATTAGCAGTATTATTTAAGGGTTAACAGCGCTCGTGTAATAGCGCCCCTTAGAGCGCCTTCACACTGGCAATTACGATATTACCACGAGAAAATCTCAGCAAAAAAAAAAATTTTTTTAAATCACCTTTTTGTTTATGCGATGTTTGAGCGTTAGTGAGGCTTATTCCTGAGAAAAATTGCGCACGAAAGACAATCAGGGTTTCTAATGTTAAAAACGCATCGCACAAAAATTGCAAATTCGTGTGTTGCGATGCGATAAAACGGAGGCTCTGTAGGGAAACACAGGTGATAAAAAGAAGCAAAAACGTAGAGAGAGATGGGACGGCTGCGATTTTCAAATCTCACAGGACAGAAATCGCAGATGTGACTGAAACCATTAAAAAGCAAGGGTTTCATAATTGTGCGTTTTCACTCGGTCTCGCATCGCGTGATTTTATAGCCAGTGTGGAGGCGCCTTAAAGGGATTGTCCCGCGCCGAAACAGGTTTTTTTTTTTTTCAATAGCCCCCCCGGTCGGCGGGAGACAAACCCAATGCATGTGTTAAAAAAAAAACCCGTTTAGTACTTACCCGAATCCCCGCGCTGCGGCGACTTCTTCCTTACCTTAGCAAGATGGCCGCCGGGATCTTCACCCAGGATGCACCGCGGGTCTTCTCCCATGGTGCACTGTGGGCTCTGTGCGGTCCTTTGCCGATTCCAGCCTCCTGATTGGTTGGAATCGGCACACGTGACGGGGCGGAGCTGCGAGGACCAGCTCTCCGGCACGAGCGGCCCCATTCACCAGGGAGAAGACCGGACTGCGCAAGCGCGTCTAATCAGGCGATTAGACGCTGAAAATTAGACGGCACCATGGAGACGAGGACGCCAGCAACGGAGCAGGTAAGTGAATAACTTCTGTATGGCTCATAATTAATGCACAATGTACATTACAAAGTGCATTAATATGGCCATACAGAAGTGTATAGACCCACTTGCTGCCGCGGGACAACCCCTTTAAGCTGCTATTCAACTGCAGCATTGATGTCTGCGCTTAAAAAAAAAGAATTAATTTTGAAAACCATGTAAAAATTATTTTTAAAATACATTTTCATGATTCTCCGTGCTGTAAAAGGCAAAACGTACTTTTGTGCATCTCTAGATGCTGTGACTTTTGAGAGTGGCATTGCTGGATGGGGACCAGTATTGGACATACGCCACGCCCCCCCCCCCCGGACTCCAGGGACCGGCCCTATGAGCATTGCTCAGCCTCTGCTGCTGACAGCCGGCGGCAGGCTCCCTTTAATCCCCCCGCTCTCGCAGGGACGGGCTGCCTATATAAAGCCGGTTCTTCCTCCTCCGATAGGAAACAATACAACCTTTACCAAAAAAGTACAAGGATCGGCCATCTGTAACTTACCTTCTGGAAAACGTCTTTATCATCTATGTACTTGAAGACGGTAATAAAACTTGTGAGTTTGTCCTCCACCTCGTTCTCCGTCATTCCCTTGGCGGATTTCTTCAGCATGTTATCACAGTATTTGGCCAGCTGTGTGGAATACGGAGACACGAATGACGCAAGACGTTACACCGTTCACCCTCTACAGATTGCAGCCGCACCGACTATGGGGAACAGCTATTTCTGTTTAGTTCATTTTTTGTGTTCTGCTTAACATAAGCTTCTAGATATTTCATATTTGGGGCCACATAGATATACAGTAATTGCCCCCTTTATTAAAGACCCCCAAGTTGGACTTCTTTTGTCTTCAGAGCTGCAGTAATTTGTCATATAAAAGGGCCACAAGGGGGTTGTCCAACTCCTAGGCGTTTTCAGACAGCTCTGTACATTGTGCAGTGGCTTGGGTTGGTACTGCAGGCTGAATTCCATTGAAGTGCATGGGACTCGGTCTGCAGTACAAACCCGAGCTATTGCACAATTTAACAGAAGTGGGAAAACCCCTTTAAAGTTGACCATACAGTTTAAGTAGCACTCATCTGGCTAACATCTATCATTCCTGACACCTCAGTACATACTAAGCTCAGCTGAGCATGCATGTATCCATAACGTAAAGAGGAAGGAGAGGGCTACTGACACCTCTGGCAGCGGCTTATCCCCTCAAGAACAAAAAGATTGGGTAGTTGAAATCCCACTTTCTGTTCCTTATCCCCCCTATCGGCCATCAGGGCAGAGTCAGGAGGCCCCCATAGACTTTAGATGATTGGCAGCTTCAGTCCATATACATTTAAAGTGTATGACTCACTAAAGCAACCCTCTAGTTTTAGGGCAGAATTCTGTTCCAGGACCGGAGGGGGTATTTACCGGCACTTGTCCTTCTCTGCCCTCCCTCCAATCTACCAGTTCTAGATGCCATTGTCAGCCTTTCAAGATGGCCGACACAACCTTCAGACTACCTAATCTCCACAGTACATTGATAGTGTAAGAGTACCCATGAACCGTACCTGCTGTCTGATTGGCCAGAGCTGCCCAGGTGATCAGCACTGGCCAATCAAAGAGCACTGCACAGCGTGAACTTGCTAGTAAGAAAATTGCAGCCGTCATAGATGGCCAAAACAGGGCCCAGAACTAGTGGATCAGGGGGGCCACAGAGAACAATTGAAGGTAATATACCCACCCGTCTCAAAACTGAATTTTGTCCCGAAACCAGAGGGTCACTTTAACTGATCACAATGCAATTCTCTAATGTTAAAAGGGGTTTTCAAAGAAACGAAGTCCTACTCACCGATCAGATGTCTCCCAGGTCCATCAAAGCCGCTCCAGTCCAGAAAACTGCTACAACAGTCGCAGGCCATTCATTACGGACATAACTGCTCGGCCAATCATAGCCTTCGGTGGTCTTGTGCGATTTATGGCAGTAGCGCCACTGAAGCCTGCGATCTGCTGAGCGGACACATCCACAATCACTGGCACAGGACTGCAGCAGAAGCAACTTCCTGGACCAGAGTGGCTACAATGGGCAAGGGAGACATCCGACCTAGGAATAGGCCTTAGTTTGCCATTTATGCCTTCCTCTGCCTTAGAAACATTTTTCCAAGTGTCAGAAAACCACTTTAACCCCTTCCCACCCCAGGACGCAAATATACACCCTGGGTAGGAAGGGGTCCCCATGTATGGGTATAAACTTACGTCCTATGGATATCTGAGCCCACGCTGAGCTGTGACTGACAGCCAGCCATCCACTGCAGCACGAGGGATCAGAGTGAACACCGATCCCTGCTGTTAACCTTACATGGTGCAATCAATGTTGATCACTGCATGTAAAGGGTGCACAGAAGGATAGCACTCCCTCTGTGATGTCATCGGCCCTCCGCCATGGAACTATGAGTCTGGGTTCACACGGGGTGGCGAATCCGTCGCGACAAAGCCAGCAGAAGCCGGTGCTGCGGCATGGATTCCCAAGACGCAGTATGTCCATTCTTTTTTATTTCTGCTGCAGCTACACTCTCCTCTATGGGAGAGCCGGCTGCAACAGAAAAGCATGCAGCGAAGCCGCTCCAAAAGCACAGCTAAGTGCCGCAGGTTTTGAAGCTGCGCTTTCCCCGCGGAAATCTTGTGTTTTTTCACTGCGGCAAAAGCACGAGAATTCTGCCGAGAATATGACCCGTATGACCCCAGCCCTAATGCACCGATACAAATAAAAAAAAATGATATATATATTTTAAAGAGCGACTCTCCCACCAGCAGCCTCCAGCAGTCCATGAACTACACGGTTGGTCGTAGCCATGAATGGGCGCAGGTTGTACTACAGAAGTGAAGAGAGAGGACTCACCAGCTCAGGGGCTTTACAGACGGATTTGGGCTCTCTATAGTTGACAACACACGTTAGAGCCTGTATAGATAAAGCAGAAAGTATTAACCCCCACGCTAATGTCACAGGAATACAACATCAGAGTGTCGCCTTTCCTGCCCTTTTACATTGCAGGATCATCTCTGAATTTTGTGATCAATGAAGTCGGATAAATATAAACTTCGCTGAGAGGCTTCCTGAAATAGCGCCTCTAACAGTACTGGATGGATATGACCATTACTCCCATCAGGAACAAGGGACTCGGGAGAAAATGAACAACATAAAGTGACAGCAGGCATTCCCTGTTACCGACGGTCTCCCACTGCAACAGCGGGGGTGCATTGGGACAGTGAACCCCACAGTTAACCTCTTAAACGCTGCGATCTATGTAGATCGCAGCATGTAAAGGGTTCACAGAGGGAGTGGGCTCTCTCTGTGACATCATTGGACTCTCGCGATGTAATCGCCGTTGGGTTACCATGGCAACAGGACGCCAGATACAGGCATCCTGCTTAGCCATTGCCTACGATCGCAATAACAAGTGATAAGGCGATTGAAAAATCAAAAAGTTATGTTTTTGAAAAGATGAAAATCCACCGGAAATCGTTGTGTCCTGAACGCCAAAATAGGCCATGTCCTTAAGGAGTTAATGGCGTCACAACCAAGTGTTGGTTCGGTTCAAACTCTAAGTCATACGGAGCCGTGATACAGCAATAAGGAACGTCTACATGGCCAGACTGTACCTCAATATGCCTCAGGCGTCATACGGTGGCACACATAGGATTATGCTTTTTATTTAGCTCTGTACGCTCCATCGGACGCTGGATTATGGCGCTATTAACCCCTCGGAGCTGTTTGATGGAACAGACCGTCGCTGAACAGCCAGTTGAAAAGGCCGATGTGCTCACGTGAGTGCCGAGGCCTCTTGAATGTATACATTGGAATGCAATTCTCCGCAATCCCGAGAATGGTCCACACCAAATGTTCCATGTGAGTGGAGCAGCGGTGCCCATGCATAGCCCCCGCTCTATTGACTTCTATGGGCTAAAGGGAGCTCGATGTCCTCAGAAGTGAATGGAGGGGTGCTGCTCCAGCCACTTGTGGCTTCCAGGTGCGCATATGTCGGGATTGCTGGGGACCCCAGCTGTCAGAGCCCCCCAGTGATCAGACATTTATCCCCTCACCTGTACTTAGTGGGAAACCCCTTTTAATGTGCCTCATACATATTTAATAAGCTTTATTTGATCTTTCCAAGTGTAACAATCTTCCCCCATCACAACACCTAACACTCCTCTATATGGCTGCGGACTAATGTACCTTGTCTAGTGCACTCATAAAATGTTGATCCCCATTTAAAACTGTGTTGACAAGCTGGACAAATTTACTGTGGACTTCTAGGACAGATTCCACGAACTGGGTTGGCATCTGGAAGCACAAAGGTGAGAGAAAACAATCAAATATTTGAAACAAAAGAACAATTTGTGAAATATTCAGATTCATCAACCTACAGAAAACCGGAAACCGTTAGCCCGGGGACCGTCTCCATGAGCCAATAAAATCGCTGAGATTCCTGCATCCAGCGATGATGCGAATGAGTAACGTCCGGTGTAATGCCGTAACGACTGAATGACAAACAAGAATCCGTTTGTTTGTCAATCAATTTCTGCATGGAGAAAACTGGACGATGGATCGGCCTGTGTGAACAGGCAGCAGCACTTATGAACGACTGCCTGCTTACTGTGAATGGAGGCGCTGAAAGGATCCCCGGCCGCTCTGCCTCCATTCACTGGCGATGGTAGTTCTGGGTAAAAGCCCAGGAACGATCATCACTGGGACGACCTGTAGAACATCGGCACCCGATGGGTCGTGCCGTGTAAAAGCACCATTAACAGGCTTGCTTAGAAAACTCATTCTGCTTTGTGTCTGCAGCTCCTATGCAAAGCTCAGTGTCTCCATGGTTACAGGCAGCAAGCCCCTTGCAGTCCAACTCTGTACAAGTCCTGGCCAAAAGTTTGAGACAGACATAAATTTTGGTTTTCACAAAGTTTGCTCTGCAATATTTTTAGCTTTTTTAGCCAGATGTTTCTAGGATTACTGAAGTACAGTTTTTAAAAACTTTGACATTCTGGGTCTGTGGCCAGGAAACTCCCCAGAGCTCAGTCCCATTGAGAACCTGCGATCCTAAAAAAACAGATGGACAAACAAAAACCCAGAAATTGTGGTAAACTCCGAGCACGGATTATGAAGAATGGGCCATCATCAGTCAGGATTTGGCCCAGAAGCTGATATTCATCATCATATCAGGGCGAAGTGCAGAAGTCTTGGAAAATAAGGGTCATCACTGTAAATATTGAGTATTTGCCGAAACGTGATGTATTTGTCAATAAAAGTGTGGAAACTTATAAAATGCTTATAAAATTGTACTTCAGTAACGATAGAAACATTTGACTAAAAGAGCTAAAAATACTGAACAGCAAATTTAGTGAAAACCAAAATTTGTGTCAGTCTCAAAACTTTTGGCCACAGCTGTAGACTTTCCTTCCATCTGTCCTCTGCTAACCTTCTGAATGGACATTAAGCCAGTGTGTGTGCGCCAGAGAGGCTCCGACAGCGGAGTGGCTGGCAATAGACAGTAAGAATACCCTGTTGGACGTCTTCTGACATTGGAGCTGTACAAGCTTCAATCAGAATGCAGGAGGACATCAGACAGTGGATTGGAAAGTTTAAAGTAATCAGAAGGAGTCCGCTACCTTTATGCAAAGCGTGGCTAGGCCTTAAAATGTGTTTTTCAGGAAAATACTATTTATGATGGATCCTCAGCCCAATTAGCTGATCAGGTGCCCACTGTCAGTGCCGCTACAAAATCTGCTGCTCCGACCCCCGTGTAGTGGCCAGCACTTGTAACTGCAGGCGCTGCTCCTATTGATTTGAATGAGACTCCAACCTGCAGGTACAAGCACCGGCTAATACACAGCGGTCGGAGCAGCAACTTCTGCTCCATACCCCTCTTTGTGTAGCGACACTGACAGTGGGCACCCAATTAGCTGGGGTGCCGAGTGGCAGACCCCAGCCTATAAACTATTGATGACCTATCCTGGGGACTCATCATCAATAGTATTTCCCTGGAGAACCAATTTAAAGCGTAACTATATTTTTCAAAATCTTTTGATGTGTCATAATGACATGTGAAAAGTTTTGATCACTGGAATCTCACTGCAGCGCAGCCCCCCCTTCATCAGAACGGCACAGCAGAAGTGCTCATCCAAGCACAGTCTCTGTTGCTACCTCATAGACTTTTTGGAGACAGGCTCAACAGAAAGTTTATGGGCCCGTCCTTCACTTACCGAGCAATAACAGCGCTTGGATAGCACTTCTGCTGCATCGTTCCAGTGATCGTGGGGAGCTCAGCAGTCAGACCCCAGTGATCAAAACTTCTCACATGCTCCTGACAGGGCAAAGGTTTTTGTAAAGTGCAGTTGTACTTTCACAACATGGACAATGTAACCGTGACGGGAAATACTCACATTTTCCTGAGATAGGTTACTAACAGCTCTAAGGCCCTCGTCATGGATATGGTTCTGTAATTCCTGAATCATGTGAGGTAAACCATTAGCTACAGCACGAAGAAGGGTGTACATATTGGCCATGTCTGAAAACAGGGAGAAGAGGAGATCAGCGGCACTTACCGTCTCAGAACACTGTAACATTATCACTTATGCCATCTGATGTAATAACACAGGCATCCCAAAATGTCCCAAATACCCAGTCTAATAAAGCCAGGAAGCAAAAGCAAGATTCTTCAAAGCAAGCAAACTCCTAATGACCAAGAACAACAGGGGACCCAATTCTTAAAGAAGTTTTCCAAGTTATAAAAAACTTAAATGGGAAGACGCGGTTTGAGGTGAAATGCCATATATTTATGGTATATGGATAGCTTGGGCTCAGGAGCTGAACATACTCCATCCATAGTGACTGACAGCCAGTTTCCCGCTGCGACAACGAGGTTCAGCGAGAAAACCGATCCCCGCTGTAAACCCCTCTATGTGCCATGAACAACGTTGATGACTCTGTGACAATATCGGCCCTCCATCAAGTCATCAAGAAAGGATGATGGGTAAGTCATGGCAACTGGACGCCAGTCAATGGAATCTGGGTCTACCGTGGCCTGTGATCACTTGAGAAGTGATAATAGACTGCAGTACAGAAGTACTGCATTGTATTATCTGAGCGATCAAGAGATCTCAAAGTCAAATACCCTACAGAAACCTAAAAGTAAAAGACAAAAAAAAAGAAGAAAGTCTTAATAAATCACGTAAAAATATTAAACTCCTCCTTTTTTTGCTCACTTTTCCCTTTATTTATAAAAAAATTAATGATCCACAGAAAAAAAAAAGTTACATCATTGGTTCGGTATAGTGAACACCGTAAAAATAGATAAATAAAAAAAAAGGCAGAAATGAGGTGTGGGGCTGCAAGTTCTGATGATTATGTATGCGACGGCCATCGCGATCTCCTTTTGGACCCGCACTAGTAGTCCTGCCAACCGGAGTGCAAAGTTATGAAGGGGCAGGAGAACGGGCCGAAGCTCCAACATGGTTATCGGTAAGCTTGGTCACCTTTTTGGTCTGAATTCCTTGCGCCAAGAGATTTTTCAGAGTACCCCCTCCCCAGCCGGAAGAGCCGCCATCTGTGGCAAGTACTTGCCATCGGATGGTCCAAAAAGAAAAGCCCTCTGTATTCCTTGAATCCAAGCGGTTGTTGAAGACCGACGAGAACAGGTCTGCCTCCTTCGGACACTAAGCTAAAACTAGTTAGAGTGATGCTTAGTGTCCGCCTCCTGGTCGCCTGAACTACATCACAGGTCTTTAGCTGTGTCCCCCAATGATACAGATGAGAAAAGTGTAATACTAGTGATAAAAATCATTATATGTACCCAAACATGGTACGAATAAAAAGGTCAGCCTGCCATGCAAAAACAACAAGCCCTCATATGGTTTATCGATGGAAAAAAAATGATGGCTTTTGAAAACTGGAGATGAAAATACAAAAAAATCATTACATCCTTAGGCCCAAAATAGGCCGCGTCACTAAGGAGCGTCGCGTAGCAGCAGGCGCAGCCACTATAAAGCATATGGAACCATGCCTGATAAACTATTAAGGAGGCCACATTCAATCAGCTGATGAGAGGGAGTGCTGGGAGTCGGACCCCCACTGATCTGATATTGGTGGTCCATCCTAAAGGATAGTACATCAATGACCTCCCCACTTCCAAGTCTGATAACCAATCTTCAGGATAAATAATCAATATCTGATCAGCAGGGAATTGCCATTCAGGATTCTGGTAAATCAGCTGATTGCTGGTGTTCTAATGCACGGAGCAGCTTTGTTCCCGGGAGCAGACAGCTTCATACATTGCAGTGGCTCAGAGTGGTACTGCAGGCAGAGTCCTGCTGACTTGAATAAGACAAACTGCAGAACTACGCCGAGCCACCGCATGACGTATGGCGCTATGCACTTCTGGAAACAATGCAGCTCTTTACATTAGAACATTGAGCTCATATCAGCTGACTGGTGGCGGACCCGGTTGGCAGACCCCAATCAACTATTAATGACCTACCCCTGAGGACAGGTCAATCAATCTTAGAAGTGTGACAACTCTTTAAAGGCCCAGAAAACCCCTTTAAAGTTGTATGAAGACAGCAGTTTACAAGTTGCCCCCAAGATTCCCAGGTTCAACTTGCATCAGACAGCACACAGACTCCCTTGTCAGTATGCTAACCGACATGCGGGAGAGAAGACATTGCAGGTCCCACGTTTATCTGTGAATTAGACCAGAAAAGTTCAGGCTGTGAATTGATTAATCTTTTTTACGCAGCCCTCTGGTGTGGCAGAAACTGACATATCTGCAAAGCCCTATTGACTTCAATGGATCAGAGTTCTGTCCAAGTTTACTTAGTCACAAACTCAGACAGAACTCAGAACATAAATTCTCCCCTGTGAATAGTGCGTGACAATGCAATCCCAAATACACAAGGATTTACTTACCGCTTCTCCTTTCTTGCCTAATGATATTGTGACATTCTGCATGTAGGAACTGCAAGTGGTCAGCAACCATTCTCTGTTGGCATTCATGTATCACTTTAGTATATGAACTGGGGTGTAAATACTTTCTACATCGAATCTCTTCATCTTTTAATCTACCTAAAATCTAAACAGATAAAACATAACAGATACAAGTCACCGTGTAGCATCATATAGAGGGGAGTGCGTACAGGGCTGTAGGGATCAGCGTGTTCTGATAGGGTCTGGCAGGGATAACAACGCTAAGCAAAGTAATCCCATGCGGTGCCTGTAAGTGTTGCAATGCAATTATACGGCCCATAATAGGACAAGCCCCACGTGTATGGATTGCAAATCACCTCCGACAGAGAACTGGTCTGCCTGTGATCTTCAGAACAAATACAGCAGACCAACACATTCGTGCCTCAGTTACCAAAAAACGTTTATCTATCATCCCTTTTTTGAGGTATAAATCAATATTAGTTTATATTATAATTCCCTGGTGAATAATCAATTACAGGAGATTTACTTTTTTTTAGTCTTTGTCACTTTTCAGTTACTTTCACTTTGAGGTGAACAAGTCTTAGTGCTGGAGCTGCTGTGAGGGCTCTAACCAATCAGACTCAGCCTGGTAGGTCAGCTGCTTGGGTGCCGCGGCCATAGCCTTCTAGCTACTTGGGTGCCGCGGCCATAGCCTTCTAACTACTTGGGTGCCGTGGCATTCAAACAGCCAAGTTGGAGGGGTCAATGTCCTTTAGATATAGGGTGCTGATCTCAATTCCATCTAGATACTTGGGTGCAACAGCATCTAAGCAGCTAGCTGTATGGTGGACCCCTCCAGCTCCCTTGTGATGGTATTGCGAAGAGCTAATAGGGATGCCATGGCAGCATGGGGCTTAGTGAAGGCTCGAGGCTTACCATGAATTTCAGCCTTCTAAAAAGGGAACCAGTCATCACATTTGAGCCCATAAACTACATTATGTGGCTCAAACGTGAGGGAACGGGGAGTTGGAAGAGCCGTGTTTCATACTCAGTGGGTGCCTACTCCTATGTTGTGTCCCTGTGAGCACACAGCTCGACTCTTCTCACCTGGCTGGTGCACGCGCTCTCCTATTCATCTCTATGGAAGAGCATGCAAATACAGCTGGCTGAATAGAGTTGTGGGCGCTCAGCAACTTTGATGTAGTTTATGGGGCTCAAAAGTGACGCCAAGTTCCCCTTAAGCCCATTTGATGTTTCTGCTTCTTAAACAGCGCCGTTGCGATCATTAATAACCAAGGGCCATCAGTAATACCTACTTTTTCCATATATTGTGAGCAGTTTGACTCTTGTAATAAATTTGAAGCTTCTTGTTTGTAATACTCCCCTGTTTCAGCCAGAAAAGGCCACTCAAAAATTTCATGATAAAACTGAAAAACAGAAAAGTCATGAAATCAAATAAGACATAAAAAATAGGAAGAAAAAAGTAAAAAAAATCAAAGAAAGATCCCACAAGACATAAGTACCTTTAAGGGAAATTTTTTCTTATACTGTTCAACATGAACAAAGGAGTTGATAACCCCGTGGATTACTTTTTGATTTGGGTCTTCCCCACATCGATCACTGAAAAGTAAAGACAACCCGTCAATAACACAGACTTGGCAAAGTACAACTCTAAGAGCTGCTTCCTGGCTGGAATACAACATAAGTGGGGTCTGCACTTGGATGCTTTTCTTCAAAATCGTAATACTTTTGTGCAACAGGAGAAACGCCCCCGAAGCCAACGAGACTGTATTGGACACGACACAACAAGTTTTGTGAAACTTAGTTTTGAAGGTTTGTAGCGCGGGCTGACAAGACTATCGACCAGAGAGGAGAGCTTAGAGGCCCGTTTCTTCTCCAAGTCAGAGTCTGAATGAGACCCAGAAAGGTTCCCCCATGGTGCGACTGTTTCTGAAAGAGAGCTCCAAGCGGCACCCGTAGGAACTGTGGTGATGCAGAGGGCTGGGGAGCTAAAAGGATGCCTTGAGATCTGCACAGAGGGTCATGTGTGGCAAAATCATCCTAGTCAGACACGCTTGGTTGCGGTTGACAGAAAGAGGTGTCCAGCCTGTCCATGATGGCGGTCGACGCTTTGGTAAGGTCAGATACCGCCCGAAAGGGGGAGCGAGCCCATTCTGGTTTGGCAGAAGGAGGAGATTGCGCAGGATGAATGCCTGTGGCCGGCTCAGTAGCCACTCGAGTCGGTGGAAGACAGTTGGGGACTCAGAATGTGCACAATGAAATTTGGTACCGCAGCGAAGGAAAGCAAAATGCATGTCTCTGGCGTCGGTTACAGTACAAAGCATTGCATAAAGCTACGGTCCTTATAAATGGGATGATTATGGTTCAAAAAAATTGTTCAAACGAGCAAAAATGAACGATAATCATTCCGTCAAACCATGCCCGACACTCATCCCTGTGTTTCCTTGCTCTCGTGCTCCAGCACAGAAGCTAGCAGAGCTGGCTGGTTCATGGAGCGGCTCTCCCGCCCCTCTCCATTGCCATTACACAGCGGACGTTCACTACTGAACAGCCGCTGTTTAAACTGAATGATGAGCTTTAGGCCCCCTGTCCACAGGCGTTGTGGCGATCTGCCGCGGGAGCCGCCGCCCGGGAGCAGGAGCGGCAGCCGAATCTCCGCCGGTCAGCCTATCTGACAGATAAGCTGACCGTGGAGAATCGCGGCAATTCACAGCATGTTGCAAATTGCCGTCCGCGAGCGGAGAATCGCAATGATTCTCTGCTCATGGACACGGGGTCAGCGCTTTCCTTGGCAACGCTATGGAAATCTTCAGACGGCGTGATTCGCCGGCAGTAAATCACGTCCGTGGACAGGGGGCCTTATGCTGCATTAACAATGAGCTTCATCGCTCATTGTTCAGTTTAAACAGCGGCGGTTCAGTAGTGAACGACTGCTGTGTTATCTCAATGACGGGAGGGGGGGGGGGGGAAGAGGAGAGAAATCTCCTGCACTGCCCTGCCCCCTGCTGGCCGCTTCGTGATCAAGCCTGCTCTGCTAGCTCCCTTGCAGGAGCACGGAGACACAGGGATGAGTGTCAGGCATCGTTTGCCCGACATTCGTCCAATGTAGATGGACCTTAAGGCCTCATGTCCGCGGGGAAAATCAGGCCCCCTGCCTCGTGGACATGAGGCCTGAAAATAAGAATAAACTCACCTGCTCTGGACGATGCGATTCTTTCCTTCTTCGCGGCCGAATCTTCTTTCTTCGCCCCAGCGAATGTGCTCGGCACGCCGGCAGCGTGCCGCACGCATGCGTCAAGCCGAAGAAAGAAGATCCGGCCGCAAAGAAGGGAAGAACCGCATCGTCCGGAGCAGGTGAGTTTTAATTCTGGTATGGGTCTCCGGACGGCTTCCATAGGCCTCAATAGAAGCCTGCGGGAGAGCCGCACTAAAATGGAGCATGTCCGTTTTTTTCCCGCACGCGGATCCACGCCTGACGGGAAAAATGACATCTGCAGGTATTTAACTACCTGCGGGTGTCCAATGCTTCCCTATGGGGCGCGGATCCGCGTGCGGGAGAAACGCTGCGGATTTTAACCCCGTGGACATGAGGCCTAAGTCTTCGCTGCTTACACTGTTGCAATTTGATGCTAAGAATGCCCACATATTGCATTCCAACCCCCCCCCCCTCCCCTTGGTATGACACTGTTCTGCTCACCATGCATCTGTATGTATAAGAGATAAGATGAACCAATAAGTGCCAGCTTTTAATAAGCCTGCCCATACTGTATAAGGCGGTTAGAATCCTATTTTTTTAAGCACTCTGGGTGAAAGATGTGAATCGGCCAGCGCCTGTGCGCACATAAAACAACAACCATTTCCTGAGAAGTTCTGTCAAATATCCTATTTCAAAACGATTCTCGCTGAACGAGTCAACCATTAATCTGCTGGTCTAACCAGGCTGCACGAGAGCGAACAAACTAATTGTATCATCACGCCCTCGAGCAAACGAGATCGCCTCATCTACAAGGAGCCTGTGGCCAAAAAGAACACTGAATATGACCTCCATCCGTGCAGCGAGTAAAGCCCGATACTGTATGTGATAACGCAGCATTCTGCAAACCCTCCTTTTCAGCACAGGAATGGAAACTTGCCTGCAGCGCTGAATTTACGCACGGCGACAGACGCTGGAGCTCTTCTGTAATGATATCACTGGGAATGATAGCAGCCGCCACATCCAAGTATCTGCACCCTTTTATAGCGATGCTCTCTAGGGACCCTCAGCATTTTTTTAACAGTCACAATAAAAGCTCCAATTTCTGGCCAAGACGTCCGACGGCTGCATTTATAGCGCTATCATCCAGCATCATAAACGTCTCCAGGACCAAAAGGCTTCTGCACGCGATAATCATCTGCGCAGCGTCACGTCAGACGAGAGCCGTTAAATGTAGGATATAAGAACAGTCATAGAAAAGCACAGATGACGTCCGGCCATAGCAGACCCAGAACTAGAAGCTATAAATTGGGACCCCTGCAGATGACGGAGGAAGCTGCGGACCTTCACCCGTGTGAGCTGCCACCCCCTCCCATCATCATCATACAACTGGGGTTTACCGGATGCATCGTACACGCCGTGCGTTTTCTGGTGTTCCGTTCTTTAAAAGGCGCAGAGTAAACTGCAAGTATAAGGGTCCACAACAGTGAAAAATGACAGATCAGCTCACACTCCCCCTTTTACTTGTCCCCCATCAGCGGCTCCTGGATTCCCTGGTGATGTAAGGTTTACAGGCTGCCGTTGTACTGGCCCAGAACAACGGGGCCCCTCAAAAGTGCATGCTGTATGTAGTCTGTATTGTCTTGTATATGGTCTGTGAATGAGGTAGGATTCAGCGGAATGTGTATTGGTGTTTGCAGGAATGAAAGGGTTAATGTCTGCAAATGAGCTGCATGTCAGGAAATGTATCATTTTATGTTGTGAGTTTCTGGTCACCTGACCGTGCTGAGGGCCCCCACGCACCTGCTGCTGCCGCCAGGCCCCCCGATGTACCTGCCGTCAGCCCATCACGGCCCCCGCAACCGCCGTTAGACCGTCACGCCACCTCCCCCGCGTACCCGTCAGACTAGCATGCTCCCCCCGCGTATCCGCCGTCAGACCGTCACACCCCCCTCCCCCGTGTACCCATCAGAACAGCACTCTCCCCCCGCGTATCCCCCGTCAGACTGTCACACACCCCCTCCCCCGCGTACCCGTCAGACCAGCACGCCCCCCCGCGTGCCCGTCAGACCTGCACGCCCCCCCCCCGCCGCGTGCCCGTCAGACCTGCACGCCCCCCCCCCGCCGCCGCGTGGCCTCGTCAGACCTGCACGCCCCCCCCGCGTGCCCGTCAGACCAGCACGCCCCCCCCCCCGCGTGCCCGTCAGACCAGCACGCCCCCCCCCGCGTGCCCTTCAGACCAGCACGCCCCCCCCCCCGCGTGCCCTTCAGACCAGCACGCCCCCCCCCACCGCGTGCCTCTTCAGACCAGCACGCCCCCCCCCCCGCGTGCCCTTCAGACCAGCACGCCCCCCTCCCCCGCGTGCCCTTCAGACCAGCACGCCCCCTCCCCCCGCGTGCCCTTCAGACCAGCACGCCCCCCCCAGCGTGCCCTTCAGACCAGCACGCCCCCGCCCCGCGTGCCCTTCAGACCAGCACGCCCCCCCCCCGCGTGCCCTTCAGACCAGCACGCCACCCCTCCCCCCGCGTGCCCTTCAGACCAGCACGCCCCCCCACCCGCGTGCCCTTTCAGACCAGCACGCCCCCCCCCCGCGTGCCCTTCAGACCAGCACGGCCCCCCCCCCCGCGTGCGCCTTCAGACCAGCACGCCCCCCCCGCGTGCCCTTCAGACCAGCACGCCCCCCCCGCGTGCCCTTCAGACCAGCACGCCCCCCCCGCGTGCCCTTCAGACCAGCACGCCCCCCCGCGTGCCCTTCAGACCAGCACGCCCCCCGCGTGCCCTTCAGACCAGCACGCCCCCCCCGCGTGCCCTTCAGACCAGCACGCCCCCCCCCGCGTGCCCTTCAGACCAGCACGCCCCCCCCGCGTGCCCTTCAGACCAGCACGCCCCCCCGCGTGCCCTTTCAGACCAGCACGCCCCCGCCCGCGTGCCCTTCAGACCAGCACGCCCCCCCCGCGTGCCCTTCAGACCAGCACGCCCCCGCCGCGTGCCCTTCAGACACAGCACGACACCCCCCGCGTGCCCTTCAGACCAGCACGCCCCCTCCGCGTGCCCTTCAGACCAGCACGCCCCCACCCCCGCGTGCCCTTCAGACCAGCACGCCCCCCCCTCGCGTGCCCTTCAGACCAGCACGCCACCCCCCCCCCCGCGCGTGCCCTACAGACCAGCACGCCCCCCCCCCCCCCCACCGCGTGCCCTTCAGACCAGCACGCCCCCCCCCGCGTGCCACTTCAGACCAGCACGCCCCCCCGCGTGCCCTTCAGACCAGCACGCCCCCCCGCGTGCCCTTCAGACCAGACACGCCCCCCCGCGTGCCCTTCAGACCAGCACGCCCCGCCCCCCCCCCGCGTGCCCCGTCAGACCAGCACGCCCCCCCTCCGCGTACCCGTCAGACCAGCGCGCCCCCCCCTCCTCCGCGTACCCGTCAGACCAGCGCGCCCCCCCTCCCGCGTACCCGTCAGACCAGCGCGCCCCCCCCTCCGCGTACCCGTCAGACCAGCGCGCCCCCCCTCCGCGTACCCGTCAGACCAGCGCGCCCCCCCCCCCCGCGCGTACCCGTCAGACCAGCGCGCCCCCCCCTCCGCGTGCCCGTCAGACCAGCGCGCCCCCCCCACCTCGTACCCGTCAGACCAGCGCGCCCCCCCCTCCTCGTACCCGTCAGACCAGCGCGCCCCCCCCTCCGCCTACCCGTCAGACCAGCGCGCCCCCCCCCCCCGCGTACCCGTCAGACCAGCGCGCCCCCCCCCCCGCGTACCCGTCAGACCAGCGCGCCCCCCCTCCGCGTAGCCGTCAGACCAGCGCGCCCCCCCCGCGTACCCGTCAGACCAGCGCGCCCCCCCCCCGCGTACCCGTCAGACCAGCGCGCCCACGCGCGTACCCGCCGTCAGACCAGCACGCCCCCCCCCCCCGCAGACACCCGCCGTCAGACCAGCACGCCCCCCCCCGCGTACCCGCCGTCAGACCGTCACGCCCCCGCGTACCCGCCGTCAGACCGTCACGCCCCCCGCGTACCCGCCGTCAGACCGTCACGCCCCCCCGCGTACCCGCCGTCAGACCGTCACGCCCCCCCGCGTACCCGCCGTCAGACCGTCACGCCCCCCCGCGTACCCGCCGTCAGACCGTCACGCCCCCCCGCGTACCCGCCGTCAGACCGTCACGCCCCCCCGCGTACCCGCCGTCAGACCGTCACGCCCCCCCGCGTACCCGCCGTCAGACCGTCACGCCCCCCCCGCGTACCCGCCGTCAGACCGTCACGCCCCCCCGCGTACCCGCCGTCAGACCGTCACGCCCCCCGCGTACCCGCCGTCAGACCGTCACGCCCCCCCGCGTACCCGCCGTCAGACCGTCACGCCCCCCCGCGTACCCGCCGTCAGACCGTCACGCCCCCCCGCGTACCCCGCCGTCAGACCGTCACGCCCCCCCGCGTACCCGCCGTCAGACCGTCACGCCCCCCCGCGTACCCGCCGTCAGACCGTCACGCCCCCCGCGTACCCGCCGTCAGACCGTCACGCCCCCCCGCGTACCCGCCGTCAGACCGTCACGCCCCCCCGCGTACCCGCCGTCAGACCGTCACGCCCCCCCGCGTACCCGCCGTCAGACCGTCACGCCCCCCCGCGTACCCGCCGTCAGACCGTCACGCCCCCCCGCGTACCCGCCGTCAGACCGTCACGCCCCCCCGCGTACCCGCCGTCAGACCGTCACGCCCCCCCGCGTACCCGCCGTCAGACCGTCACGCCCCCCCGCGTACCCGCCGTCAGACCGTCACGCCCCCCCGCGTACCCGCCGTCAGACCGTCACGCCCCCCCCGCGTACCCGCCGTCAGACCGTCACGCCCCCCGCGTACCCGCCGTCAGACCGTCACGCCCCCCGCGTACCCGCCGTCAGACCGTCACGCCCCCCGCGTACCCGCCGTCAGACCGTCACCCCCCCCCCCCCCCCCCTCAGACTATTATTAGTCTTAGTGGTCGGTGTGCGAACTGCAGGATTTTTTTTATATGGATTGTGACATGTGGAGGGAAAAAAAAGTAATCAAAAATTCTTTAAAAATAGGTTTAACGTAAAACTTGATTTATAGAAGTAGTCATTTTCTGACATTGCCTGTAACAGTTGACCAGACTATACCAAACATTCCCCAGCACGAGGTATTGACAGATTTCACTTACCTTTTAATCTCTTTAAGGAGCATTCTAATAAGGGTTTCCTGCAGAGGCTCAATCATCAGCTTCCTCCACATATCGAGCGCTAGCTGCAATGTAGAGAAGGGAGATGGATGTAAGTTCACTTCATCTCGACACAAGTCTATCTGGTGGACTGACTCCTCGCAATGTCCAGACCAAGAACAAGAGCTAGCAATTAATAAAAGGCATATAACTGACTTATCCCCAGGATAGGTGTTAAGGTCTGGTCTGTGGAGTCTGATTACTAGGATCTTCACTGATCCTGAGAAAAAGGGAGGGGGGGTCCCATACCCCCCTTACTGCGCACCCTGCGGTGCGGGAGGAGCTTGGAGTGATGGACGAGCGTATGCGCTACCTCTTCATTCAACGCTATGCTGGAGTACAAGGGGGGCTATACCTTGCAGCAGCGCATGTGCTCAGCTGCCCTTCCATTTAAGCTCCTCCTCCCTGTCGGGGGTGCAGTAGAGAGGAGAGGAGAAGAGGAAATTCCTGTTTTAGGGATCAGTGTTATGTCCCCCACCGATCAAGATTTTATCACCTGTCCTGTGAATAGGTGATAAAAACAGTTCTGGTAATAACACTGGATTGGCAGGGGTTGAGTCTGCATCGGAGCCATTCCTGTATTGTCATTTCAAACAGTGCCCCTCATTTATGAAGCCAACTGTGCCAGATTTGTGGCATATGTTGTGCAAAAAGTCGTGGAAATTACAACCGGCACAGCTTTTTTTTTTCCCCTTTGACTAAAGTTGGCGGGGCCTAAAAGTATCAAAGTCTGCGACACATTTAAGAAGCTCAAAGCCAGAAAACAGTCACAAAAACCAGGTGCAAATGATAATTAAGGCCGCCTGCAGACGGGCGGGTCGGATCCGGCGGCGAGAATTCTCGCCGCGGGACCGAACCCGAGCGCCTGCAGGGAGGAGCGCGTACTCTGACGGGCAGCCGGCGCATGCGCACACCGGAGTCGGCGGCTGGGGGAGTCTCGCACAGAAATAGGACATGCCGCGGTTTGTTTGCCGCAGGACATTGTCTGCATAGGAGTGCGTATTGTAATGCACTCCTATGCAGGCTTTCAGTGGCGGAAATCCCGCCACGGGATTTCCGCCCGTGTGCAGGCGGCCTAAGACTTGGTCTACAAATCGCAGGCGGCGTGTCGGCACATTATCTGGCACGCAGCATTTATTAACAGACCGTTTCAGATCACAAAGCCGCAGAGGAATTTGGGAGTATATTTATAACAACTTTTGACACTTTTAACAGAGGCCTAAATTCTTCAAGAGGATTCATGTGTGATGGGAAGCATGAGAATCTGGTGACCCCCTAACACTAAAGGTCCTTTTAGATGGGATGATTGTCGGGCAAACGATGCCCGCCCCTCATCCCCGCACATACTTGCTGCACAGGAACTAGAATCGTTAGCTCTCAGCGGGGTGGCTGCAGGAGATTTCCCTCCCCTCGCTCCCCCGCCCCTCTCCATTGACATAACATAGTGGCCGTTCAGTACTTACCCGCTGCTATTTACACTGAGCGATCAGTTCATCGTCCAGCACCATATATAGCATTAATGATGGATGATGAGCTGATCACTTAGTGTAAACAGCAGCTATCAGTACTGAACGGCCACTGTGTCAGAGAATGGAGAGGGGCGGGGAGGAGCAAGGAGAGAAATCTCCTGCAGCCGCCCCGCCCCCCTGCTGGCCGCTTTGCAAGCGAGCCGGCGATGATAGCTCCCGTGCAGGAGCATGGGAGTGAGGGCACACAGGGACGAGTGTTGGGCATTGTTTGCGCGACATTCGTCTTTTCTAAACCCAGCTTAATTCATGGATCGTAAAAGCTTCAAATCTTTATCAGTGGACTAATGAAGTTTTTTTTTTTGTATTTCTCTACTCATCGTGTCGTGGTACAAAAAATTATTATTTTTTTGAAGGGCAAATTAATCACATCATGTCTGTGCCTTGTCATAAGTGTGTAATATATACACATATATACAAGGGGGTGCTGATAAGTCTTTAGCTTTGTGTTCTTTTTTTTGTTTCTATGGTAACGAATGTTACATCACATGAAAGCCTTATGTGTCTGATATATGTTTTCAAGATTCTGTGTTTGTAGCTTATGGCAACAGTGATCTCGGCACGCGGGAAAACAAAATGGCGGAGTCTAAGGCGATATTTACTGCAAATCAGAGCAGAGGAGGGATAAAAGTCTTGTTTCTGCAAGGAAAGTCGGTGAAGGATATTGATGGTGAGATGTGGCAGACATTGGGGGATCAATGCCCTTCATACTCTACAGTAAAGAACTGACGGACCACTTCAGCCCCAATGATGAGGAACGTCCTGGACGACCGAGGGGGGGGGGGGGGGGGTTGTTCCGGAGATCGTCGATGCTGTGCCCAACCTCATACTGGAGAATCGGCCAATTTCAGCTGCAGGAATAGCGGACATCATGGGGATTTCTGGTGAACGTGTTTGTGTCATTATCCATGAACATCTGAACATGAAGAAGCTATCTGCAAAGTGGGTCCCCAAATGTTTGACAACAGATCAGAAAAGCATGCGAGTGAAAACATCCCGGTCCATTTGTCAGCGTTTCCAGACTGATAAGAACTTCCTGGATCGACTGGTCACTATGGATGAGACCTGGATTTATTCGTATGACCATGAAACCAAGGAGCAGTAAAGAGAGTGGAGGCACAGTGGTTCTCCTCGCCCAAAGAAGTTCAGCCACTAAGGTGATGGCGTCTGTGTTCTGGGATAAGGAGGGCGTGCTGCTAGTGGACTACCTTCACAATGGTTCCACCATCAATGCAAGGTATTACGTTGAACTTTTGGACCAATTGAAGGCCGCACTGAAGGCCAAAAGGCGCGGCAAGCTGTCCAAAGGAATCTTGTTCCTGCACGACAACGCCTCCGCTCACACGGCACAAGCGACCACGGCAAAACTGGTGGAGCTAGGCTTCCATCTGGTTGACCACCCACCGTATTCACCAGATCTCCCTCTCTCCGACTAACATCTGTGTCCAAACCTGAAGAAACACTTCAAGGGTACCACATTTCACACCATTTCTGACGCCATGACTGCTACGGATGACTGGTTTGAGGCACAACCGAAATCCTTCTTTTTGCAAGGCTTATATGTGGAAGAAATGGAAAGTTTCATCTTCCTATCTTGTTTCTTTCTGGGTAAAGCCAAAGACTTATCAGCAGCCCCTCGTATATATGTATGGCGAACAGTAAACTTATCGTAAAATAGTATAACCCCACTACTCATAAATATGCTCCAGTGTGTTCTTGTTAAACGGAGGTCCACAAGTGGGTGTTAGCTAAGGGCTCATTCACACGGGCATATTTATGCAGTGTAATACGCGGTGCTAAATTTTCATTGATTTGCATTGGGGTATGCCGACAAGTGTACTTTTCATAGAACTTGCTGCATGCGCTATTGTGGTGCGTATTACACACCGACAGCCCATTCAAGTCAGAACTTACAGGCGAATTCACTGCGGATTTTATCGTTGATTTCAAAGGGTTTTTTTGGGCTTTTTTTTTTTGCGCACGTAAATACACGATGGCTTTCAAATACAAAAAAAAAAAATGTCAGAACGAGTAAAATACGCCATAAACACGTAGAGTTTCTGCCTATGGATACACTGCGTATTCATGGGCTACACTCTGCACAGGCCCATGTGAATGAGCCCCAACTCTGCTGGACGCCGATCAGGTTTCACCCTACAGCGGTTAGCTGCTTGGCCCTGGAAGAGCAGAGCTGTCAGTCCGCAGACATACTGGGGCTTATTTACTCTTTAACTTACGACTGTCGTCTACCTCAAATTATACCAGAAAACCGTGGGACACGAAACAAGAGGTTTTATGAGTTTCTGCTGTTAAAAAAAAAAAGTCACAAATTTTTGATTCATGTATAACTTAAAAACCAGAAACTGATGTCAATTATAGCAGAAATATACGCCTCGTCGGGCATGATGTGCATTTCTGAAAAGTTGCATGGAGGTGCCGGGATGCGGTGAATCTGTGAAGAGGCCTGCACCTCTTCATACAGTCAGCATGCCGAGGGAAATTATACGAAACCGAGCGTTGCTAATTTCCCTGTCCTGCATGCTTTGCACCACATTTCATGAGTTTTAGACACTTTTTCCGACTTTCCCAAAAAGGGGACGTGGCCTAAATTGTGCCAAAAGTTTGCTGCAAACTAAGCCAACTAATAGGTGGCCTAATTTAAATTTAAACCACACAGTCTTGCACTGTGTAACTCTTAGTAAATAAGCCCCTGTAAGTCTGTATTAGCTCTCTGACGTAACGTCCAACGTCCCTGGGATCAGAGATTTACAGGTCTGCATGGGTGTGAAGATCTAGGACGCCACTCACTTCACCGATCTCCATCAGCGGCTCGTTCATATCTACGCCTCCGTAGCCGTACTGCAGGTCCGCCTCAGTCAGCTTGTTCTTCTTTATGAACTGCGTGTTGAGGTACCTGCGGAGGAGAAAGCATCGTGATCAGGCGGCGGCGGCGCTCGGCAGGTCCCATCAGATGGCGTGTGATCTGTAGCAGTATATTATAATGGTCATATCTGGACGGTGGGGGACTACTCAGGACAGGAGAGATGGCAACAAGGGATCCCTAGGCCCCGTTATGGTAGACCAATACGCCAAGAAGTCATGTGATGAAGCCAATTCTGAGGCCTTATTGAAATGAGTAACGACTTGCTTGTCATCGTATGTCTGTTCATGCCCCTTCTGTGTTGTGTAAACCCGCTTTTTGTTTTATATAAAATAGTTTTTTTCCAGCATTACTCAACAATCCATAAAAAAAAAAAAAATTTAGCAAGTGGGAGGACTCCATTTTTTGAATTGCACCCCCTTACTTAAATAAGCAACTCATTGAAGAGATTGGACCAGAACCGGCCATGCTCCGTGTAAAAGCCCCCCACATCTGAATAGCCCTATTGACTTTATAAGAAGTCTGTCGCCTCAATTTTGGTTGGGTAACAATCGTCTTTTAGATATGTGACGCCCCGAGGACTACAGCATTACCTTTATCTTCTTCCAGTCTGGCTACCATGTTGAGATACCGCCCCATTAGTTTCTTGTGCACCATATGCAAGTCAGCGGCAGACCGTCCAGTGGGCGGTCCTCTTCTGCCAGTCGTCCGAGCCCTTTCCATGCCTGTTCTTCAAAGAAACGCCCGCTTTCCTGCTGAATGGCACTTTTAGCGTCTCAACTTTAACGCACTTGCGCCACACTGGGCAAACAGCCGCATGTGCTGCGACTCCCTCTCATACCAGACTGCCATCCCACAAATGCGCTGTCATCAATGCGGCACAGGCATACTGAAGGTGGCATGTAGGATGTCTGCAGCGGGCAGAATTGGAGGCGTCACTCAGCAGGAAAGAGGACATTGTCTTGTAGACTAGGCATGGAGTAGGCCCGGACTGCTGGCAGAGGTGGACCGCCCATCGGACATTTGGATGTGGCGGGCAAGAAACTTTTCGGGGCAGTATCGACTGGAAGAAGATAAAGTTAATGAATCCTCGAGACGTCACACTTCTAAAAGTAAACTGGGTTACCAGGCCACAATGGAAGTGACAGACTCCCTGCAAGACCCCATTCACACAGCATAATTTCACGGCGTTCTCTGGCACGGACGCGGCACCGTTCTACTGAAAGCCATAGAAGTCCGCACACGATTCATCCGTGCTGTGAAAAAAAAACAAAACACACAAACAGAAGTCAACCTGTCAATTCTTGACGCGGCTTTCACGTTGAGCAGACATGCATATATTTGCTGCATTGACTGTGGCGCCGCCCTGGAGTTCGGCCGGGGATTAAAGTATCAGATTCATGTTGAAAAAGAATTTGATGCGGATCTGACTAACAATGGCGCGTGAATGAGGCGAATGGGTCAGTGCGCTGCGTGCAGCTAGCGATGTCCGAGTACGCCCTACCAGCGCTATGACCCCACTGCAGGACGCACTTTAGAGAACCGCTTATCAATTACACAGAGACAATTGTAGCATACTGGAAGCCATTGTTACCTATACAGGCAGTCCATGTAGTCGGCCCCTCGGCTGTATTCCTCCCAGGAGCGGTGATACAACACCAGAACTTGTTCCTCCGACGCCAACACTTTCTGTGAAAGACAAAGCGATTTAACAGTTCAGTGCGGAGACGGAAACGCTTGTGTGCAATTATCAGGACCCGGCCGCTGCCTTCCAGGATAACCAGCAGTCCTCCACATCCGTGTGTGATATTGCAGCTCGTCTTAAGAGTAGTCAGCTCCTGGGTCAAGGTCTTACTCAATGAGTGCGCACAGGTAAGGCCAGGGCCACACGGGCAGACCGGATTCAGGCTGTGAGCCCAGCTTGCGACCCAGCATACCTAAATTTTCTGTATCGCGTATGACCGCGGCGTCTCGCCGTTCGTCATGTGCAGTACAATTGTTTTTTTTCCCCAATGTTTGGATTTTCTGCGCCAACGCTAAGCGATGACACAGACACCTGCGCCCATACACAATGTTAATTGCGTATGGGCTGCGAGTTGGATGGCCTCCGTTGACTTCAATGGAGGCTGTCTGCACGGAGTCCGCGGCAGGATAGAGCACGTTGCGATTTTTCTTCCACTCCCAGATTACGCTATTCGTATTTGTGAGTGTATATGAAAAAAGTGAAAGTACAAGCTTTACAATGCCTGTGTTTTGCCGCGGATCCTCCGCACGGACGCAATTTGCCCGTGTGAGCCTGGCCTGAGCAAGAATGCCGACCGGACTCAAAGAGGTTGGCTGGAAGTTTAAGGAATGATCCTGGCTGCAGAAGAGGCTTATTTTCTTCTACATAACCATTACCCCCCCTTCCCGTTAGAGGGCATGGAAACATGCGTGCGTGAAAAACATACAAAAAAAATATATATATGCACATTTTCCTTCTCAAGCGTTAAGAAAGCCTCATACTTGGTTTGCAGGCTCTCCTCCACTCAGGTTTCTGTCTGTTTCACATCTTTCACACAGAACAAAAATAAAAAAACATCCTTGTTGTTGCTGGCACATCGCCCCATGTCTGCAGGGCATTAGTAGTCAACAACATTGAAGCAGTATGGGGGAACACGATCATATGAGCAATCACTGGTCCCCATGCTGTCAGAATCGGCTGGTGTGAAGGCCAGATAAAACGAGCACCGATCTCAGTGATCAGCGCTCGCTATACCGGTGAGATCGTAAAATGCTTTCATCTAAAAAAGGTCCATTTAGACAACGATAATCGCTTAAAAGCCATCTTTTGAGCAATAATCGTTCTGTCTAAATGCGCTGCCATCGTGCACTGTTTGTTCATCGCTCATTTCTATCCAGCTAGAAATTCGGGATGAGCCTCATCAGTGCCGCACGCTGATATCTCAGCTGGCGGCACTGATAACATTCTTTCAGCTGTTATCCCGCTGGGCCTTCCCAGTAGGATACCAGCGTAAAGCTCCGAGAACAAAAGGAGTTGCATACAGAAGACAGCCCTCCTGCTGTCTTCTGCATACCCCATTCGGAGCACTCAGCTGTATACCAGCTGAGCGCTCCAAAAACACAGCAGCTGTATACAGATGACAGCGCTCCCGCCGTCTTCTGCTTACTCCATTCGGAGCACTCAGCTGTATACCAGCTGAGCGCTCCAAAAACACAGCAGCTGTATACAGATGACAGCGCTCCCGACGTCTTCTGCATACTCCATTCGGAGCACTCAGCTGTATACCAGCTGAGCGCTCCGAGAACACAGCAGCTGTATACAGAAGACAGCGCTCCAGCTATCTGCTGTATATAGTGTGCGCTTCATTTACACAGTAATAAGCTCTTAAGTGGCTAATTAGCTACTTAAGAGCTTATGCAATGTGAACTCTCAAAACTTTTGAGCGATCATATTGCCATGTAAATGTACGCAACAATTATCCTTCAAAATATGTCTTTTGAGCGATAATGGTTGTGTCTAAATGGGCCTTAACAGTCAGTGATTACAGGAGATGGAACTTCTTACCGCATGCAGCTGTAAAACATGGTTTTCCAGGAAGGTTTTAGTTTCGGCGTAGAGCCTCTCTCCGAGAGGTTCTGGATAGGCAACACAGAGGGCATAAATATCACTGAGCCGCAGGTAAGGAAACAAACCGACTTATACATGTGATACAATAAAGACTCAGGAGACGCTCCAGTGCCGGCCATAAAGATGGCCGCAGCGCTTACCTGACTACCTGGTACACACTGTATTAGTACGGGTAGTCTAAGACACTACATGCCGCTCGGACTGGCCGGACGGCTCATATGGCAGCACTGGTTAACCAAAGCCCGTGTGAGTAATAGGGAGACCTGCATTGTTTTACCGATCTGTGTGCGGACAGGAGGTCTAAAAGATGAACTTTTCAGAAAGAAAAAAAAAAACTTGTAGTCCAAGTCAGGAGGGTCTGACAGCTTCCATAATGAGCGGTTACAGAACTTCTGCTTAGGAGCAGCAGGAAGCACTTCCACCTTTCTCTGTAGCTCCAGTCCAGGACTTGCAGTAATGCAATGGTGGCTGAAAAAGAGCTTACGAGATAAAGTACTTCCTGGTGGGTATGCTGCAGGCACTATTACCACTGAGGGTCTCATTACAACTAGGACAACAGGAAGGTGGTGGGGGGCAACTATTACTACTAGGACCACTGGCAGCCACTATTACTACTACCAAGAAGATGGGGGGAGCCACTATTACTACTAGGACCATGAGGGGCCACTATTACTACTAGGACAACGGGGGGGGGGGGCACACTATTACTACTAGGACCACTACGACTATTGGGGGTACTATTATTATTAGGGGAAACAGAGGGCATCATAGGCATACCGTCAGGGGTCGCAATGGCGACCAGGCCCCAGCGCTCAGGGGGGCCCAGAGGCTGCCCTCCGCCACATACCCGTGCACATTCAGTGCATTACGGGCTGGTCACTCTGTCTGCAGCACCTCATCGATCACGCAGAAGACATTGCGGCCAGCCTGAGAGGAAGCAGAGAAGAACAGGAGGAGGAGGGAGGCAATCACATGGACTGGCAGGGACTTGAGCACAGTGATGATGTCATCATGTGCTGCCCCTGCCTCCTGCTGGACAGAGGCTGCTGCGTCTGCCTATCCTGCTACTATCACACAAAGAAGTTGTCCGGGGCCCGGGCTATGTGTGTATATCTATCCATCTCATAACTATCTATCTCCTATTTCTCACATCTATCTTTTTATCTATGTATCTTTCTCATATTATATATGTTATATCTATCTATCCATCTCATATCTCTCTATGGCCCCGTCCACGGACCTGATTACGCCGGCAGTAAGTCACCGGCGAATCACGCCATCTGAAGCTTCGCGGTCAGCCTATCTGTCAGACAGGGGGCCTATCTATCTATGGCTGGTATACGTTATACATCTCCCTGTATTTACTGCATATCATTTCACACTTTACACACAATTAAAAAACGCATCAAAAACACGTGCAGTTTTTAATAGTGTTTGTGGTCTTTAAATACTGCATGCAGTTTTTTTAATGCGTTTTTCCTAATTGTGCTTCTAAAGACCAAAAACATGACCCCCCCCCCCCCCGCCCAAGGCCGCTCTCAAACATGTGTTCGGAAAACGCAGCTTGAAATTGTGGCATTTTTACCGGAATTT
Source organism: Eleutherodactylus coqui (assembly GCF_035609145.1). NCBI lineage: Eukaryota > Metazoa > Chordata > Amphibia > Anura > Eleutherodactylidae > Eleutherodactylus > Eleutherodactylus coqui. Next base: position 109,668,133 of record NC_089848.1, read on the forward strand.
CAAGCATTTTTGAACGCATGGTGCAGCGTTTGACAGCGCTGTTTAAAGCACCCCATCATTGCGATGGGTGATGAGGTGTGTTAAAAAACACGAAAACACAAAAACAGAACAGAGTGCTCGAAAATCGCGGCGTTAGGAACATGGCGTTCAAGTACAGGTTTGGGAAACCCCATTTAAATCAAGGGGAGGAGTGTTGTACCGCAGTTAGCGCGGTGTACCAAGCGATGTACTAATAGCGGTAAAAAGCGGCATGTGTGAGAGAGCGGCCTGCAGGGCTACAAATATTCATGTAGTGCAGGTAATGCGTCATGTTAGGAAAGATCACACCAAGGGGCAGATCATGTATGGAAACTCGTTTGGTAGCTGTGTGCATCTAGGTATAGGTGGGGGAGGTCCAACCTGAAGTTTTGCACCTGGGCCCCTGAGCCTTTAGGTACACCCCTGGAGGGCATGATACCTATGGCGACTGCTGCATCTATTCCAGTCAACTATACACTGAACCTTCCACTTCTTTAGCCCACTGGGAAAGTTTTAATTAGTATGAAATATGGTTATCCTACTTTCTGTAGGGCGCGTCTTACAGTCCGAGAAATACAGTATCCATCAACAGCAACTCCCAGGAAGCAGCTGCTGAGATGTCTGGGATCCCTTCCTGCGCATCCGCCTGTCAGCGAGAGGACTTGGGTTGTGATCATTGTACGGGAGCGGCCCGACAATACGGAGTACAGCCGCTGCTTTCTCTGCACGCAACGGGCTGCTGAGGAATAGCAGAGCATTAGCTCTCACAGCGGTGCCAGCGTACCCACAGGCTCCACAACTACACATCTGCCAGTCTCGGGGAGCGTGCGGGCGAGGTGCGAGATCAAAGCAAACAGAAGTAACGTGTGGCTCTTGGCAATCAGTCACCTAACTACGCGGTCCTAATGAGGATGTGCACAACCGCCGGATCATTCATCAGCTGCCATTACAGCCGCTGCAGGCGGCCTGCAAGACATCCTGGAACCGGGACGCTATTAAACAGGTGCTGGCAGCAGGCTGACAGCAGACTGACAGCCGAGGAGGTCGCAGACTCTGCGGTAATAGAATACCTGCAGAAAAGCCTCCATAATCCACATGTATGATCCGCGCCAAGAACGCTGCTGTGTGTCATCCATCACTCATTTACCCAACTGCACCTTTATGTACTTTATCAGTAAATCTGCTATCGCCTTAACACAGGCCTGCACAACATGCGGCCCGGCAGGGGACAGCTGGCGGCCTGCGGACGGTGACACCACTAGGATGTCACTATCCTATTGATATAGTCATGTCATGCTAGCCACAAGGCCTACAATTTACTGATAGCAGCAGTAGCGGCCAGCATGATAGAACAGTGCAGGGTAAAGGACCTTCAGTCAATGAGTCATGTGACCGGCTGCCCAGCATGCGGCTGGTCACATGGCTGTCACTAAAGTCAGGGAAGGTCCTGCAGGCCCCGGGAACGGCTAAATTTTTCAACTTGTCCTACAGGGTTTGGAGCCGCCTTCTTGCTGCTTTTAGTGCATTGTGGGGTAAAAGGGTTTTCTGTGATTCTGTTGGGCTTTTTCGCAGGTTCCAAAGTAGAAGTAGTGCAGCAATGTCTGCAATGAGTGGGTTTTTTAACCCCTTAACACTACAAGACGTACGGCTGCGTCCTGCATACAATGCGGCTGCTGTCTGCTTCTTACAGCTAGCACTTGCCCACAACAGCTCTGATAAGCCGCACAGCTCATCGGAGCTGTTAACCCTTTAAATGCTGCAGTAAGATCTGAAAGCGGCATGTAAACCCCCAGGCCCTTGTTCCGGGGTCCTGTACGGCCCTCTATTTTTTTTTATAATAAAAAAATCTAAACAAAAACATATATACGGTATTGCTGCGTCAGTAAAAGTCCTATCTACCAAAATAATGCGCTGTTTACTCCGCACGTTGAACTTCATCAGGGAAAAAAATAAAGAACACCAGAATTACGCTTTTTTGGTCACCCAGTCTCCAAGAAAAAAAAATGTAATAAAAAGCGATCAAAAGTTGTATGTACTCCAGAATGGTACCAATAGAAACTACAGGGCGTCCCGCAAAAAATGAGCCACCGCACAACTATGTTGACAATATATTATATTATATAGCAAAAAAAAAGAAAGAAAAAAAAACAAAAAAAACAAAGACACTAAGTTTGGTATCGTAGTAATCGTGCTAACGCATAAAGTTATCCTGTCATTTTTGTTGCAGTTTGTGCGCTGTAGAAACAGGATGCACCGAAAGATGGCGGACTATCTTTTTTTCCCCCATCGCACTCCTCCTAACATTTGTTAAAAAGTTTTTCAGTACATTATATGGTACAATAAATAGCACCCCTAAATACAACCCGTGCCGCAAAAAAAAAAAAAAGAAACAAGCTCCCATAAATAAAAGGGTGAGGACTTGTTAAAAGGGGGGAGAAAACCCCCCCTAAAAATGTCAAATGAAAAAAGGGGACGTTCCTTAAGGGGTTAAACCTGCATACACATTCTGTGTGTAAACAGCGGCGTGAACCAACTGCGGTCCGTGCGCAGATCTAGTCACTACAGGCAGCGTGCCCTGGGGTGTAAAGTAGTTGAATCTTTAACCTATAGAATAGGCTTTTAGCAGCTTCCTTACAAAGCGCGCCCCAAGGAACCATCCGCCGCCCCAAGAGGTTTGCAGAGGTCAATTTCAATGGGGTGAAATGGAAAAAAAAAATACAATAGCGCCAAAATAGTGCATGCTTATATGTCAGGACCGCCATTCTTGTAAGTGGAAGGGATCCCAGCAGATGGCCCCCACCCATCAGGCACCATCTGTCCCGTGCATAGGGGATGAGCGATTATCGTGAAACCGGTTAAATATCATTTAGATTTTTTTGTTTACAGACTGCAGGAAAGATGAATTGTGAAGTTGGCACAGAATTGTGTGTCCAAGAAACTCAAAAAGGGAAAGACAAGTAAAAAACAGTTTTTTAAAACATTATATTAAGCATAAAAAAAAAAAAACGCATTCGGAATAGTTATGCTATTAACACTTTATCACTACATGGTGAATGCCATAAAGAAAAAAATAAAATAAAATAAAAAAGGGTTTTCTTTTCTCTCAATTCTGCTAATAAAAAACTGCAGCTTCTCCGACTTAAAGGGGTTGTCCCGCGCCGAAACGGGTTTTTTTTTTTTTTTTTTTAAACCCCCCCCCCCCCCCCCTCCCGTTCGGCGCGAGACAACCCCGATGCAGGGGTTAAAAAAACAAACCGCTCAGCGCTTACCTGAATCCCGGCGGTCCGGCGTCTTCATACTTACCTGCTGAAGATGGCCGCCAGGGTCTGCTCCCTCCGTGGACCGCAGCTCTTCTGTGCGGTCCATTGCCGATTCCAGCCTCCTGATTGGCTGGAATCGGCACGTGACGGGGCGGAGCTACACGGAGCCGGCATTCTGCACGAGCGGCTCCATTGAAGAGAGCAGAAGACCCGGACTGCGCAAGCGCGGCTAATTTGGCCATCGGAGGGCGAAAATTAGTCGGCTCCATGGGAACGAGGACGCTAGCAACGGAGCAGGTAAGTAAAAAACTTTTGATAACTTCTGTATGGCTCATAATTAATGCACAATGTTCATTACAAAGTGCATTATTATGGCCATACAGAAGTGTATAGACCCACTTGCTGCCGCGGGACAACCCCTTTAATAGCAAAATAGAGAAGTAAACAAAAACCTTTTTAAAAAGTTACAAGCGTGCGTCCGTGCAAGACTAATTAAAAAGAAGACAAAAAACCCTAAAAGAGAAACACTGAAAAATACATAAAATGTGGTATGGCCGTAATCACACCGACGGAAAGAATAAAATTATTAAAGTTTATTTTTTTTCTGCACAGTGACCACTGTAAAAAAATGAAACCGAAAAACAGTGACAACCGCCGACTTCACTTCTGTTCTACAGCACTATTTTTTTGGTCACATTTTTTTCAATACCTTATATAAAATACATAAAATGGTGCCAATAAAAAAAAAAAAAACACCAAACGAAAAAATAACTGTTTGTGGTGGGACGAGCGTTAGGCAAACAAAAACTAGACAACCGGCATGATATGAAGGCCTGGAGCGGACGTGGTTCTTGTCTGGCGAGAAAAAAAGTGAGGGGGGAGTTTACTCATCACGCCAGTCGTGAGCCAACAACGCATCACATGGAGGGCCGGTCTGGAGGAAGAAAGCCACAGAGTCCGCCCGGAGCGTAAACAATACAGGGAGAGTCAACAAGAAGAGCGCAGAAATAAAGAGGACTTCTTGATCCGTGAGGGACATAAAGACCGAAGAACTCTAAGTTTATAATGCGCCTTTATAGAGGATCGATGTGGAGCCAATGGTGACGCCGTAGACTCAGGGGTCCGGCTCTGCCTGGCATATCGGCGGTGATCAGCAGTGGAGGTGCCTTGGCTTTAGGTCATCTCGTGTGACCAATGAGACCTACATGAAACATCTGTAAGGTGCAATGTAAACTAGCAGAGTGCATCTATGTCTTTAGCTCATTCTTCTGCTTCATCTATGAAGGAACCAGCGACACTCTTCTTTCTGTATGAAGGAGCAAACTAAGAACAAGCGCCATCCCACTGCAGTAAAGCCGCTGAACATCTGAAGGCTTTCATGCTGGCGGTCCTCGTTCCAGTGAGTGACTTTTTATTGTTTTTATGTTTGGAACACTCCTAATGAATGAATAGGAAGTCTTACTGAAATCCCGTATTCGCCAAGACTCCCAGGACTTGGCCGCTTCTCACAGAAGATCAGCCCAGAATCCGCAGCCAGAGGTTTTTGTTTTGCAGTCCACATTCATCTGGAACATGGCTAATACCTACAAGTGAGATGACGTAACCGGGCGACCTCCAACACGCCCGTTCTCATGTAAAACATTACTATTACATTTAAAGTGAAACGATCCGCCTTTTATCACCTTATTATCAGGTCCCAACTTCTGAGCCGATGAGCTTTTTACTCATTATAACCTATGAAGATTTACATTTTTTCAACACAGCATTATAAATCCCCTCTACGACCACTAAAGGGAGCCTAACCCATTCACAACCGCCAACGGTAAATTTACATTGCTGCTGGCTGGGCTCTGTGCAGCAGCGACATAAATTTACGTTGGGCACTGCATCGGTGATTGCTGTCTCCCATCGATAGTCTACTCGGGTGCCGTCATCAGGACCAATTAGTGATGGTTCATGATGACAATCATTGACAGCCAATCACAGCACCACCCAGAAAAGTTTGTATACTACTGGCATGCCAGCGTCTCTCCCCCTCTCCCATCAGTGTGAGATAAGAGGCGAGCGTATATATAAACCCCCCACATTAACATCCTGCAGCCACATGTGTTCCTCTCATGGCGGCTTCCAAGAGGCAGCAGGATAATGCTTGGCCGCACATACAAGGGGGTCACAGGAAGCCTCCAAAACACTGTCACACCTCCGTGGCCGCCCGATCGCCAGATTTATCACCAATAGAACATGTATGAGACCATCTGAAACACCAACTTCCACAGCCTATGGGTTTTCACAATCTAAATGTTCAGTTACAACAAATGTGGAGCAACATGTCGCAGATACCATACAGAACCTGTATGCCTCCATGCCCGCCCGCATCACATCATGTATCCAAGCTAGAGGTGGTACAACAGGGTACTAGAGCCTCCATGCCCGCCCACATCACATCTTGTATCCAAGCTAGAGGTGGTACAACAGGATACTAGAGCCTCCATGCCCGCCCACATCACATCTTGTATCCAAGCTAGAGGCGGTACAACAGGGTACTAGAGCCTCCATGCGCCCCATATCACATCTTGTATCCAAGCCAGAGGCGGTACAACAGGGTGCTAGAGCCTCCATGCCCGCCCACATCACATCTTGTATCCAAGCTAGAGGCGGTACAACAGGGTACTAGAGCCTCCATGCCCGCCTGTATCAAATCTTGTATCCAAGCCAGAAGCGGTACAACAGGGTGCTAGAGCCTCCATGCCCGCCTGTATCACATCTTGTATCCAAGCCAGAGGCGGTACAACAGGGTGCTAGAGCCTCCATGCCCGCCCACATCACATCTTGTATCCAAGCCAGAGGCGGAACAACAGGGTACTAGAGCCTCCATTCCCGTCCGTATCACATCTTGCATCCGAGCTAGTGAAGGTACAACAGGGTATTAGAGCCCCCATGCCCGCCCATGGTTTTTACAAGTAGTTTATATATCTGACTAATAGGTTAGCACAGTATGTATGTAGAGATGTGAATACTGCAGTTGAAAAAACACCACATTTTAAAAATTTTCCTCAATTTTAGAATTTATACTAAATAAACACAAATCTTATCGTCTACTTTTACCAACAAAATAAAGTAGAGGAGCCCGCAGCGTCCGGATGACTCGGATGTAGAACCTCACAGTTATTCTCTGTTAAAGGGACACGTCAGATTTCAAAATTTGGCCCGTAATTAAAGGCTCGTGCCCGTGAACGCATTGTTAAGACGCTGCGGGTCTCCCTGTAGTACGCGGTAAAAACACGCTCATGAACATAAGTCATAAGGCAGCGATTCCCAACTGAGGCGCCGCGGCTCCCAGGCTGGAAATCACTCAGCCGGGTATTAAATGGGTTTTCCAGGCAGCGCCCGCCGGGATGCATCGGGATGGGAGCAGAAGCCGCTGCTCTGACCGCTGTGTAGTGGCTGGCGATCGTAATTGCAGATGCAGCTCCTACTTAAATGAATGGGAGCTGCGCTAGTAACTGCAGGCTGGGGGGGCGCTGCTGAAAAGATTGGGAAACACTGCATAAAAGGCATAAACAGGCTTGGTCTTGAAGGGGTTAAAGGGATTCACGCTGAAGACATCTATTCCCTGTCCACAGTCCCAGCAATCCCCTATATGTCCCTTGGAAACAGCAACGGTGCGCGTCTGACAGCTATCGCATTCACTTCTATGGAAAGGAGTAAGAACAAGGTCCTTTGACAATCTCTGTCTGTTCCGTAGAAGTGTATGGTGCGACGGTAACATCAAGCACTTGGGGTAAACGAGTCTGGGGTCCCTTGGGGTTCAGCAGTGAAACCCCCAACATTGACATATTTATCCCCTGCCCTGTAGGCAGGGAATAAACGTAATTTGTGAGAACCCCCGTAAGCGTTCACCGCTACTGAGCGCCCCCTTCTGGTCAAGTGGCGTGGAAGTGGGCGCAAAGCCCAACCAGTGGCGGCAGCAGGCAGGCTCCATAGCGTTTGGCAGGTGAGGCAGGAGCGCAGTATTCTGAGGTGAGAGGAGCGTTGATAGGTGCCAGCTGAAATCAACTGTGGATCCGATATTGCAGAAAGGTCGTGGATTCCGAGTCATCACTAGGCAACGACGAGGGAAAACCGGGGATTAAAAAAATAAATATGTAGTGCCCACGTCTGACGGCGGCTCACCGCAACCATGTGCAGCATGAAGATAGATGAGAAGTACACACGGATGCCGGCCGGCCACATGGTCGGGTGCTGCGGGCTCCCACATGCAGAATCTGACACATTGGTGTGCACGCAGCCTAAATCTGCACCAATGATGTGGAATTTGTCGCTCTTTTTGCTGCAGCATTTCTGCTACATGTGAACGGACCCCAAACCAAGGAGTCTGAGGGATTCTTTTTTTTTTTTTGCGGAAGGAGTGTATTTTTCAGTGTTTAACGTACTGAAATACTTAAAAAAAATTCTAAGTGGAGTGAAATAGAAAGGGGGGGGGGGGGGGGGGGGGGTGGAGGGGGTACCAATTCCGCCGTTATGTACACACACACAAAAAAAAATTATAGATATCTATAGATCTATCTTCGGAAAGAAAAAAAAATATATATATATTTTCCGCCGCCATGACTCTTTTTCGCGGGATGTCCTGTAGTTTCTATTGGAACACTTTCGGGGTACGCAGGACTTTTTCATTGTTTTTTTTTTTTTAGTTTCTTGGAGTCAAGGTGACCAAAAAAAAGGGCAATTCTGGTGTTGTATACTTTTTTGGCAGCATTCTCCATGCGGGATTAATGATCTGTTACTTTTTAATCCAACTTTCACGGATGCAGCGATACCACATTTTTTTCCCTTATTTCTTAATATGGGAAAAAGTTTTTCGTTTTTTTAAAAAACAAACCTATTACCTTTTATTTTTTTCCTAATAATTTTTTAAACTCATTTTAACATTTTTCTTTCAGTCCCCTGAACACCGAACTGGGCATTTAAAGGGTTAATAGCTACGATCTGTGTGAACGCCGATAGTGGTTGTTGTGGACGGGTGTCAGCTGTCAGCCCCATTTCTAGGCGGCATCTTTCCGGTGGTCTTCATATAGGGTTACCTCTGAAATATCTCCGGTCCGTATCCGTTATGTTTAGAGGTCTAGTTGATCAGCTGCGGCGTCTATATTAAGGTTCTGTCTTTGTTTTCAGCGTTCGGCCCGGTCTCCATGCATGGGGTGCCGATCTCCCAATGATTGAGGATATTTTCAATAGACACCAATATGGCCGTGATGTAGATAGGAGAAATATGCTGCGCGTTGCTCTAGAATTCGCTTTGGGTTTTGGGTGACATCATGTTGTAGTGTATATGCAATTAATAAAAATGTATTTTTTGGCACTGTGACTCGCTGGCCTTTTTGTTGAGGTCTAGTATATATGGGGTGTGAGCAATGTGCTTAACAAGGTGGAGATCACAAGGACTAATACCGGTCTATTATACACAGGGTTGTGGTTTTATCTATATAGAGTCATGATGGAAGGATTCTCTTATCCACCCTTCAGTGGAGCACCCGGAAAATCTCCAGGGCTTGCTGCACTGACCATGCAGTTAAACCCCGGAAGATTTCCGTGGACAGCTCTAGTGTCACCTCAAATCTTCTGGGGTTTTTCTGGCATTGTTGACTCATTCAAAAAAAACCAGCCCTGTGAGGCATGAAAGGGTAATAATAAACCTGCCACTGAAGGGGTTAATATACAGACTTCTATTCATATCAGTTGGCTGTAATGTATAATGAGTGATATGGATATATCCAGGCACCCAGTGATATAAGAAAAACTTCTTGTGTCCTTTTACAGGTACCGGATGATAATTAGTAAGGGGTTGTGAAGGTACCTTATGGTGTTGGCCCCCTCGGACGAAGTGAGTGACATGTATTTGCCCTGTGAGTGACATGTAGTTTTTGGTTCATGCCATCCTATAAGGGACAATGGCCGATATTGGCTGTGCCCGTGCGGTATTTCTGTAGGGCTCCCACTCACTTGTGTTTTTTTTTTCACACTGCGATATTGCTGCGTTTTTCGGGACTTTCTAATGTTAAAAACGCATCTTAAGTTGGCGTTTTGCAATTTTTGTGCCATGCGGTTTCAGCAATAGAAAGTCCCATTGACATTCGCGTAAAAAAAAAAAATTTAAAATGCAGCGAGATCGCAGCGTTTAAAAAAAACGCAAGTGGGTGGGAGCCCTTATATTTGTGTACACACTGCAGAGGTTTAGGAGAGCTGCCAGTGTCGCAGTTTGGCGCATGCGTAGTGGCGCAACTATGAACTACTTGAGTACCAGTTGTGGGATCTCCCTCTCGCGGCGATTAAAATCCCGCGCATGCGTGGTGGCCTATTAAAGCCACAGAGGATATGGGCAGAGGGATTGGCTAACGGTGCACACATGCGCTATAAAGTACGGAGGACGCTGCATTCAGTGAGCCATGGTGGTCAGTAATGACATCTGTATATGACTGCAACTGAGGGAGCGACACCCGTGCCACGGAGACCTCGGCCTATCACACTGCGGGTGGTGGTGGTGGTGGTGGTGGTGGGGGGGGGGGTGTCCTGTGTTTGTGCCATTGGTGTATGTGTATTGTATATACACACACGTGTTCTTACCATGTTTCCAGTGTGCTGGTCCTGCTTCATTCTGAACATATGGTAAAGTGTGTCAGCTCTCAAAGACCGCCAGCACCCGTGTATAGATGCGACCATCAATCCCACTCCATACAAACCCTGCGCACCCAGGACACAACTGTACGCCCCGGGGTGTGACCGATATACTGCTGCAAGGGGTTCAGAAGGGTAAAACATGGGGACGGCTTTCCTTTTAAAGGGACTGCAGAAAGAGTGTTCATGTGTGTTGTAAATGTCATATCGGGGTTCCCCGCTGTGCCCAAGACGAAGGGGCCTCCTGTCCTAGTGGACCTTTTGCGGCTCTGTAAGACGGTTCTCCTGCAGTGGCCGCTGCGGGGATTGTGTAGCTGGTCACAGCTGGGGGTTCTGGGCGCTGTGGTCCCTGCATTGAGGGTGGTCCCTGCATTGAGGGTGGTCCCTGCATTGAGGGTGGTCCCTGCATTGAGGGTGGTCTCGCGCATCTCCACACCCCCTTCATACACCATTAGGAAACACAAGCACAGGAAACATACACAGACGGCCAACACCACGAATACTTGATCTCCCCAAACAGTAACGCTGTGCAAAGGATACGAGAAGCGATCGTTCCATGTTGCCCTCTCGACGTAATCCAACTTGACAACGGCGTTGATTGTCGTTAAAAGTTTGTTCCATGTCTCATCAAAATCCACGACTCGTGGCTTCAATGACATGGTGCGGGGTCAGCGATAAAACCTGCGGAGAGGAAGACAGCGTCAGCAGCAGCAACGGCAGTCCTGTCTACTAAATAGAAGCTGCCAGGTTTCAGGCGACCCTCTAGCATAAAACAGTCGGCGACCGGAGGACGGAGTGTGCGTTATCTTACCATCACGGGGCCTCTGCGCCAGCGCCCCACGTTCCAGGCCCCGCTTGCTGGCGCCACAGCAAACTACCCAACTCTGCATTAGTATTTCAGGGCAATTCTCACTGCTCTCCGATTGACCAGCGCTCATCATGTGAGCGGCGATCTCCGGTCGGACAGCCGGTGTAGTGCGTCGGTAGCCCAGTACCCTGGTATAGCGTAGATTAGATAGTCAGAAGACCGCTGCCGCCATCTTGGAAAAGCAAAAATGGGGCCTGGAAGTAGAGGATCCGCAGGACCACAGCGCAGAGGACCAGTGCAGGTACTACAGCGTCCCCCTCCGGTCCACGGACACAACCTTCTTTTAGGACTGGGGGCTCATTCACACCGACGGATGCAGTTATGGTCCAGGAAACACGCAGCCCTTATCACGGACTGCAACTGTGCCGATTTGAACCTTTTTTTTCTGCACGAGTATTCATTGGATTTTTTTTTGTGTTTTGCACACAAGACGGTCTCATTGATTTCTTAGGATTATTTCATGCGGATTTACGCCATCCCAGGACTTTAATGGGCGATTTCAGTCCATAACATGGACCACAAGACACGCGGCCAAAAGTCACGTGAAAAACATGTTCACTTGAATACCCCAACACAAATCCCTGGGGTTACCCCATCCATGTGGAGTCCAGAGTACGATCAGCAAGAAAACCACATGTAATCCCGTGCCCAAGGGCAGCCTGCATGGAAGCCGCGGCACGAAACGGACTGCAGACTTGGTCCGTGGGAAATTGCGCAGCATGTCAAAGCGCAGAAGACTTGTTAGAAAAATCCATCATGTGAACACAGCAGAAAGAGAAAAAGCGGAAAGAAAGATGAAAAAAAACAAAACAAAAGATCCTGAAAGTGCGAGGCATTGTAGCCACGTCTTACACGCTGCCCTTACCTGGGTTTACCTGAACGGCAGGGAGGGGCTAAAAACCGCACCGCCAGGTACATGCTGCCAATATAGTAGGCTTAAGCTGCTTCCAAATCGCTGCTCCTCACCAAGGTAAGCCTGAACGGACCGAGACCGCGCAGCGCAAGACATCCGCAGACCGTGAGGGAACCTCCGCGTACATAACGGTTGGCCCAACGCACTCAGGAGGAAGGGGTTCCCATCATCCTCCACACCCATGTACGTCCGTCTGATTTGAGGATGGAGTAGTGCGATTCGTAAATCCGTAGAACATTCTTCCGTCGCTCAACTGTCCGATGAGGACGCTCAGTGCTCCACTGTAGACGGGCCGATGTATCTTCTTTGACGGAACTCGCCAGATGTTTGCAGGATGAATGGAGGGAAATACCAGCTAAAGTGTAGGAGATGTTAGTAAGTAGTGTGCCACGGCGAAAATCCAATGTCATTAGGGCCAAAGGAGCACGACTAAGGTGTAATGTCCATGGACGGGCGATTCGCGGTTCAAGCCACCCATAAGAAGACATGGGCGTCCACAGCTGAATTAAAGCCTGCGGATTTGTCTTGCATGCTCCATTTTGCTGCGGTTCCCACAGGGACGGCTTCCATTGAAGTCAATAGAAGCCGTCCGATCCATGAAAAATCAGGGGATTAGGGGGGGAAAAAAAAAAAATTATATATATCTATCCATCTCTGAGCATGTGCGGCGGCCCGCGCTTCCACAGGCATCCGCAGTGAAGACCTGTACAGGTAAGAAGGGTCCGCAGGCAGGGTTGGAATCCACTGCGAGCTCCTGCATGCAGAATCGGACCCGCCAGCAAGGAGAACTTCCACAGCTATGAATATAGATTCGCCTATGAAGCGAGATGCGGCAGATTTCTGGATGCATTCTGGGGGTTCCCCGGAGACTCCCCAATGGTTGCTCAGACATGAGGGGCGACACATTCACCTTCCCACCACTCCCGATCCTCGCTACGGGGTGCAGGGAGCCGGTGGTGATGCTCCACTGCCGGTACGTGTGACCACTGCAGCCAAGCGCTGCCTGAAGCAAGCCGATGATTGGCTGCAGCGGGACAAGACTTTTGCGCTAATTACGTCATCACTCGCTCCCGGGACGCGGTGGCGAGAATAGCTGAGCAGTACGAAAGCATCAAGGGGGGGGGGGGGGGGGCGAGGAGTTCTGTTAGAGCACAATCAGTGACCCCAAATAACCTCTTAGCAACTTGGCTCCCGCGACTGGTACAGATCCAATATGGAGGGAGCACCGCACTAAGTACGTGAAAACCCCGATCCTCAGCCGGCAAAACCTAGTAAAATATTCATCAATCTTCACAACTCCCAGCGGCTCCCATCAGTATATCCCGCTAGTGCAGAACGAATAAGCGCACAAAAACGGTTTGGTACGGGAAAAGGCGGTGCATCTCGTGGCGCCAAGACGGCCATTTTTAAAGCCGATTATAGTCCGATGACCGGCTGAGTGAGAAGTGAGCATGTATTAGGAGGCGCACCCCGCGACCGTCCGCCGCGTCCAGGGGCCAAACCTGCGCCAGATGAATACATTACTGTATCACGCTGCTCCGCGACGGACGCACGACTAAAATGTGCCGCTTTAACAATCAATGCGCGTAAACCCATCTGGACCGTCCTGCTGACCGTATGGCTCTGTCCGCGGTCTGTGGCACACACGAGAATTACAACCGTCTGAAGAAGCGCTTACAGAAAAACTTAAGCCGGTACAAGCCGCTCGTGGCTGCGGGGGGGCCATAGAAGCGCCACGAGGTCTGTTCTTGGCCCACCGGGCTGTAGCGTGCATGCTGCAGACAGTCGTATTGGGGGCAGCAGAGTAACATCGGCCGCCGGTCTGTATGAGCCCGAGGCCAAACCGGGCGCCAAGTTGTAGAGCTCACAACGCCAACCCACCTCTACTGATTGGACTGGCGCTAGTGGCGGACGTAGTACCCGCCCACATGTCCGCGTGGCCTCGGGCTCTTACACCCAGTCTGCCATCAGGGCTGGGGGTGTTGTGGTCCGTTAAGCCGGAACGAGCTGCTGGGCAAACGACGTCGGACACTCGTCCCAGGGATACTCGACTGTCAACACAGCAGCGAGTCCGTGCGCACGGCGAGGGGCCGGCGGGCTGTAATATGTGAGGGCAGTGAAGGCTACTAAGTGTTGTCAAAGAAGACGCCACATTTGCGCCACTGGTGATCCGGCGTCTGTTCTGAAGGAGCTTTTACACGGCACCATTATCAAACAAGCGGAGGCAAAAGATATCGTTTGGTCTGACCGCGGCCGACGACCGGACGACGATCCATAACCCTTCGCTGTTCGTGCGCCCATTTCCTGCAGCCATAATCGCCGCCGTCTCGCTGACCGTTCGGTTTACCCGGCGCTCGGCCCTCAGACAGCGGATGTGAAGGATTCATCTGCAAGGCCCCTTGGTGACTGCCACATGGGGGCGCTACGCCTGCCGGGGTCTCTGCCATCTCCATCACCGCCTCTCAGCCTGAGTTTCGGCAAGGTCTTTAGCGCCATTTCTCTCGGTGAGCGTCCTCGCGATGATCGTCAGGATTTCCTCTCCTCCGCTGCGATCCCGCGTCCCGGAGGAGATTCTCCGTCTCACATAGAGGCGGACACGTCCGTGCGGTGCCTTGTGTGGCGCCGCCGCCAGCGAGTCTTCAGGCGTTCATCGTGAATCGTACGCGCTGATCAGGAGGAGACGCTCCTTCTTCCAGCAGCCGGAGGATTTCAGCCAGGTGAGATTCCCCCGTCGCTGACCCCCCGGCCTTGTGAAACGCCGACGGTCCTTATCCGCCACGCGCTTCGAGGGTCTCATGACACGTTCGTGCGTTCCCACCGCAAGCAACCTGACCTTTCACAAAATAATCCCGCTGCCATCGGAGCGTTCCGTTGTAGGCGGAGTCAGCGGGACGCCCGCGGTGACCGGTGGTACAAGCGACACTCTACATAACGCTGCGCGCCTCCATCTTCGTATTTTATCCATTTTCTCTGTTCGCACGCCGCCGCCAGCCCCTCCTATGTGACATACAGCAGACGCCAGGCACAACGGGTCTCCATCTACCGGCGGCGGTCACCGGCACAACCGTATTCACGTAAGTTGGCGATACCAGTTTCCCGCGGTCGTCGGCGCGGACGGTCACCACGTTTGGGGCATAAACATCCGCCCCCGCGCTGCGCTGCCAGAGACGACCGCAGGCTGATAATTGGCGCAGGCGCTGCAGTGACTCCGGCTCCTCTGGGCCCCCAGGGGTCCGGCCCACCCACTGGGCCCCGCGCAGGCAGCCGGTCTGGGGCCCCAGGGCTGCACGGCCTGCACATGTGAGCTGCGCTGGGGCCGGTGGGGAGGCGCCGGGCCCCGGGAGGGGTGCGGGGAGACTCGGGGACTCGCTGCCCCGGTGAGGGGGGACCACGGGCCGTCGGTACCTGTCAGTGCGGAGCCTCGGGGGGAGATCATCAGCTGTCACCGACACCGCTCACTCCGCTGCCATTACCTGGGATGCCGGAACGTACCATCCGCCCTACTCATGGGGGGAGCCGGGACTTGTACTCCCCGCACCACCGACCAGAGCGCCCTACACCTCCGCACAGAGCACCGTCCGCTGCCTCTCACTGCTCCCCGCTGGTGATGCGCCGGGGGCCGGGGTCACAGGCTGCAGGACGACGGCAGACTGCAGGGATCGGAGCCGACGCCCCCCGTCTGCGGTATAGACTGGTCCAAAGTACGGCAGCTCCGGAGGCTCAAACGGCGCCAGCTCCATCCCCTGATGACAAGCAAGAAAGGGGAAGCCCGGGGAGGAGGCGGCTGCAGAGTGTGGGAAGCGGCGCCGCAAGAGGGAGGAAGTGTCCGCGCTGGGCTGCAGGACAATAAAGTTACACTTGTTTGTAGGAGTGAGACCAGGGGCCCCTGCCTGCGGGCTGCTGAGGGCCACAAGCCCTCTGCATGGAACATCACATGGGTGGAACGTTCTAGAACCAACTAGCAGAAAATGCCGTCCTGCAGAATTTTCCGCGCCGAAGTCTAAGCTGCGGGCGAGCGGAGGCCCGAATGCAAATGGCGGAACCTGCCGGTGATTCCACGTTAGGCGCCTCCTCACGTGGCGGCGCTGCTGCAGCGGAATACGAATACCGCAACGCTACAGAGTTGGCCACATTTTCGTTTTTATAATGTGTAGCAGAGCGCAGCGCGACACCCCAGAGGGGCGGCTAACAGGAAGAACTGGGAGGGTGACGTGGCACGGTGCCACTTACCAGGCTCTGATCCCGGAGGGATGCCCCACTGCCAAGGCCAGAGTAGATTGCCGGCTGAGCTTCAACACTCCTATGGCTGGGAGTGCCAATAATGGAGATGAAGGGGGTTGTAGTAGATATCACTCGTGACGCCACCGTTCCCACACCGTTATCTATGTGGCGGAGTAATGAACACTAGAGATGATTCTCGTTACTCGATCCGAACACCACGCGGTACTCGAGTCAATTCCATTTCCTTCCCCGCATGTTTAGCGCCATTTTCTGGCCAATAGACATGCGGGGAAGGCATTACCACTTCCTCCTGTGACGGGCCAGCCCTCTCCTGCCCCCCTGCAGTGAGTGGCTGGGGAGATCAGATGACCGCCGAGTACTTAAACTGGTCCTGCCCGCGGCTCGCCTCAGACGCATGCTGGCAGAGGTTAGAGAAAGTGCTGCTGCTTATACAGAGAAAGTGTTAGAGTAGGATCCTGTCTTCAAGAACCCCAACGGTCCTTCTTAGGGCTACTCCTTATCCTGTGCATTACTGTTGTGGCTGGCTGGGAGCAGTAGTGCACCATTATTTATTTATTTTTTTTAAAGCATCTAGGCCCCTGCAGAGCATTTCACCTATACCATTCCCTGTCTGCAGTGCATTAGGCAACGTTCTCATCGCTAAACAGTATGCTAATTTTTCCTGGGACCCTGCAGAGCATTTCAGCTATACTGTTCCCTGTGTGCAGTGCATTCGGCAGAGTTCTCATTGCTAAACAGTACGCTAATATTCCCTGGGCTACTGCAGAGCATTTCAGCTATTCTATTTTCTGTGTGCAGTGCATTCTGCAGAGTTCTCATCGCTAAACAGTACGCTAATTTTTCCTGGGCCACTGCAGAGCATTTCAGCTATACTGTTCTATATGTCGATTGATAGCCACACCACCCTCACGTCTATATTTCAGCGTGTTTTGGAGGAGGAAGAGGGGGAAGAGACTGCTGGCCACACTGCAGAGGGTACCCATGCTGCTTGCCTCTCATCTGCTCAGCGTGTATGGGCTGAAGAGGAGGAGGAGGATCCTGAAAGTCATCCTCCTAGTGAGGATGGCGATGTATTGCATACTGGGACCCTGGCACACATGGCTGACTTCATGTTAGGCTGCCTTTCCCGTGACCCTTGGCTTAGACGCATTCTGGCCAAGACAGATTACTGGGTGTACACCCTTCTAGACCCACGGTACAAGGAGAACCTTTCCACTCTCATTCCCAAAGAGGAAAAGAGGTACGAGAGTGATGCAATACCACAGGCCCCTGGTGGAAAAAGTGATGCTAAAGTTCCCATCTGACAGCGTTAGCGGTAGAAGACGCAGTTCAGAGGGCCAACTAGCAGGGGAGGCGCGGGGATCAGCCAGCATGTCCAGCTCAGGCAGGGAAACACTCTGCAAGGCCTTTGCCAGTTTTATGGCTCCCCAGCAAGACTGTCGCCACTCCCCAGTCAAGACTGAGTCGGAGGGAGCACTGTAAAAGATAGTGAGGGAGTACATAGCCGACCGTACCACCGTCCTCCATGACGTCTCTGATCCATACAACTATTGGGTGTCAAAGCTGGACACGTGGCTCGAACTTGCTCTGTACACCCTGGAGGTGCTGGCCTGCCCTGCCGCTAGCGTGTTGTCAAAGAGGGTGTTTAGTGCTGCTGGGGGGATCATCACGGATAAGCGTACCCACCTGTCAACTGACAGCGCCGACATGCTTACCCTCATAAAGCTGAACAAAGGCTGGATTTCCGCAGACTTCTCCACCGGTAGAAAGCAGCGGATCCTAAAGATTCTTTTAGCTGCAACAGGAGAAATATGCATCCTCTATCACCCCAAAAAAGGGGAGAAGTAGCTTGGTCTATTCCTCTCGGATATTACTCCTCCTCAAACAGCATGTCATCACGCTGAACCGCCAATTTTTCTGCAGGCCAAAAGGCTCTGTTAAAACCAATGTTTTTGGGAGCTGCCTCCAGGCTCTGTTACAAATTAAGCAACAACAAGCTGCATCTTTAAAAAATGTTTATGGGTTTCACCTGCCCTCGGGGTTAAAGGGGTTGTCCCGCGCCGAAACGGGTTTTTTTTTTTCAACAGCCCCCCCGTTCGGCGCGAGACAAACCCGATGCAGGGACCTAAAAAAAATCCGCACAGCGCTTACCTGAATCCCCGCGCTCCGGTGACTTCTTACTTACCGGCTGAAGATGGCCGCCGGGATTTTCTCCCTCGGTGGACCGCAGGGCTTCTGTGCGGTCCATTGCCGATTCCAGCCTCCTGATTGGCTGGAATCGGCACGTGACGGGGCGGAGCTACACGGAGACGCTCTCTGGCACGAGCGGCCCCATTGAGAAAAGAAGAAGACCGGACTGCACAAGCGCGTCTAATCCGGCGATTAGACGCTGAAAATTAGACGGCACCATGGAGACGAGGACGCCAGCAACGGAACAGGTAAGTGAATAACTTCTGTATGGCTCATAATTAATGCACGATGTACATTACAAAGTGCATTAATATGGCCATACAGAAGTGTATAGACCCACTTGCTTTCGCGGGACAACCCCTTTAAGCAATCTTTTAAGGGTACACTTGTACTCTTAGTACACCAATTTTTCAGGCCCTCGACTATACTCTTAGGCAACTAATTTTTCCAGGTTTCGCTTATGCTCTTGGTAAACAAATTTTCTCAGGTGTTCACCTATACTCTTGGTAAACCAATTTTTCAGGCCTTCACCTATACTCTTAGCCAACTAATTTTTCCGGGCTTCGCCTATGCTCTTGGTAAACAATTTTTTTCAAGTGTTCGCCTAGACTCTTGGTACACCAATGTTTTAGGAATTCGCCTATACTCTTGCTAGAGAAATGTTACTGGGGTCTCCCTATACTTTTGCTACAGAAATATTACTGGGGTCCGCCTATACTCTTGCTACAGAAATGTTACTGGGGTCTGCCTATACACTGGCTACTGAAAGGTTTGAGGGGTTCGCCTGTACTCTTGCTACAGAAATGTTTCAGGGGTCCGCCTATACTATTGGTACTGAAATGTTTCAGGGGTTCGCTTATACTCTTGCTATGGAAATGTTTCAGGGTCCGCCTATATACTCGCTACTGAAAGGTTTGAGGGGCTCGCCTATACTTTTGCTACAGAAATGTTTCAGGGGTCCGCCTATACTCTTGCTACAGAAATGTTTCAGGGGTCCGCCTATACACTTGCTACTGAAAGTTTTGAGGGGTCCGCCTATACTCTTGCTACAGAAATGTTTCAGGGGTCCACCTATACTCTTGCTACACAGGCAAAGAAGTTGTCAGCAGCACAATATGAGTATCATATGGTTTGAACAGGTGTCCTGCACGCCCACTGGGTTTGGGATCCAAGCCAAGCAGCTCTTTAGTACAAATGTTGATGAAGTAGTGGAAACAGCAGATCAAGGTGCAAAGCAATGAAGTTTCTTTATTTCTTTCCTCCCAGACAGAAAAACACGACGTTTCGACTACAAAGACTCTTGTAGTCGAAACGTCGTGTTTTTCTGTCTGGGAGGAAAGAAATAAAGAAACTTCATTGCTTTGCACCTTGATCTGCTGTTTCCACTACTTCATCAACATTTATACTCTTGCTACAGAAATGTTTCAGGGGTCTGCCTATACTCTTGCTACAGAAATGTTTTCAGGGGTCCGCCTATACTCTTGCTACAGAAATGTTTCAGGGGTTCACCTATACTCTTGCTATAGAAATATTTCAGGGTTCGCCTATACACTCGCTACTGAAAGGTTCCCACACAGAGTATTGCAGGTCCTACCTTGGTCACGGTTTCTCAGGCTTATTTTGCGACCTCCTCCTCCTCCTTGGGGTCTGGGGAGCAGCGTTTTTCAGCATGTATTATCTCTCGTGCTACAAATTACCACAATTATCTGAGATACTGGATCGGAGCATTCACAGGAAGTGAAATGGATTTCATGAGACTTTCACAGGGTCACCGTATACCTGTGGTGGCTACTTTTGTGACACCTCCTGCTTCAAACCAATCTTTGGTGTTAGTTTGCGCTGCTGCATTGTGGAGATGTGTACAAGTGCTGGCACCTGAGTCCCCTTTATGCCCATGTTTTCGGCTTCTGACGATTTTGTGACGGAGGTGGCACAGGATTGGAATTATGATCGGACGTCAATTTTTCATCTATTCTCATCAGCATTGTGGGCTATTGCCCACACTTTCAAAGAGGGTTGCTGCCTGGCCCTGCCAACCCTCTGCAGTGTGTGTCTCCAGTTCTTCCTCATCGCCCTTATAAACAGACATGAGGGTGGTGTGGCTATGAAGCGAGCGTGTGGCATGAGGGCAGCTGAACACTGCACAGGGAAAATTTTGTGTGCGCTGTGGATGCAGGCTCGTGCAGGAGGGTTGGACAGCAATGCCAGCATGTAACCCAGGAGAAGAGGCAGTGGTGTCACCCGCAGGCGGTGATTCTACTTGGTTTCAGCTAGGGTGGTGCTTAGCTAAGATGTGCCAGCGCGTGTGCCATGCTGCTTCTTGTCTATCCCAAGTAAATTGTTAGGGCGGTGACCGCCAGGCTCTTGCCCCCAGTTTGACTTAATAGTGGGACCTGGGAGCCTCAGATGCACCCATGCATGCTGCCCCTGACATTCCTTATCCGTTTCTGTGGTGTTACCATCACTTTCTGATGTTTTCAGGTGTTTCACACAACCTCCCTCATGCGGAGCGTCAATCAGCTTGAAAAGTGACTTCAATGGGGTTCGTTACTTGAAACGAGCTCTTGAGCATTACGAAACGTCCGACTCGAGTAACGAGCACCCGAGCATTTTGGTACTCGCTCATCCCTAACAAACACTGGACAAGTGTGTTGTACCTCGGGCCCTCAGGAACGGTTGGGGTCCGGTATAACGTTACTTGAATAAATAGTTAATTCCAGGTAGATTCATGGCAGCAGTTACAGGCAGAAGCTCAGGTTGGAAGGAAACACAGGAACAATACGGCCCTATAGTCCATGTTAGCTATATGTCAGCTGTCCTGGACATTATATATATATACTCCAGAGGAGGAAGGGGTGTAAAGGTCACTCCACAGACACCCTGGCAGACAGAATTATTCAAGGCCTAGATGCACCCCGCACATTATCCATGTGGGGGGTCACAATCATGTACTTCTGTGTGTGGATCTGATTAGCGGACGGACACACAGGAAAAATAATGCCTGCGGTGTGAACAGGTACCTGGTTTCAGTGAACTGGGGTTGTGTGCTCTCTCTCTGGAAGGGACTCACTCCTGTTACATCCACTCTCCATGTGCGCTATGGGATGTCGTTCCTCTTCCTCCATCTTCACCAACATGGAAGCCAAAGGTGCTTCCATGCGGCTCTGTGTTAGCACTCTCTCCTCCTGATACTGGACTTGAAGAAGACCCCTTCCCGCTTTCAGTCACTCACATTTATAACCTCACTTGTACCACATGACACAGGAGGATAGATACATTCAGCAGCAGACAGAGCTGACAGGCAATGATTTTTTGGGAGTTAACCCTTCAGACGCTGCAGCTGTGCAACACACATACAGAAAAAAACAAGGCAACTTTGCACAGTGCATCCACATGAGACAGAACTTGTATGACACTTATGGAGGGGACCGGGATGATGTTCTGAAACACTAAAGCAGCACATCCACAGCTCTCCCACGCCAGCGAGGAGTTACGTACTTGCTGTGTGCCCACAGTCCCCGCACATTCGGCACGGCGTAGTCTTTTTTGCATGTGCATTCTGCGCTCTGTGTGTGAGAGGCACAATAGAAAGTCAACGTGAAGTTTGTTCCGGCACTAGCAGTTTATAAATCACACATTATTAAACATAAACCACATTGTTTCTCTGGCACGGAATGCTAGAGCCACTGCAGACTGATGTTGGAGCGCTGAATCTGAGCGCACATTTGTCCATCACATCACGGTTTTGCTCTTTAAACAGACCCCATTTTAATGGATTTTACCAGTAATATTAATTTACTCCTGTTTGCAGGTTGTTACAATGTAGCGCAATTTAGAGGGTTTACATGTTACCAGCTCTTCTCAAGGACACAAGGAGATCTTCTGGTGACGTCTGTCGCCGTTTCTGTTTCTTTTAACCCTGGAGACACTTATGGCTTAATCCCCGTAGGGCTGAAAAAGAAATATGGCGGCATAAGGTCCGTCCTGGCGAAGGTGAAATATCCCGTATGTGGAGGGGTAATCTGTGCGGATTAGAAGAGGGTGAAGTTACTGCCTGGCCAGCAGGCGGGCCACACCAAATACTCGGTTCTTGTGCCATTGGGACAGCGGGACCACCACAGACCACAGGGGAAGGGGAGCCACCACCAAGAATCAGTCTGATGCCTGGTGACAAAAATGTCCTTAATGATCGTCTGGTTGATAGCAGAAATATTGTCGTCTCCCCACTGCACATAAAACTTAGTTTGATGAAGCCCTGGATCCCAGTGGAGACGGCCGCCACCACTTATGGTTAACCCTTTCAAGTCTGAGTGACCAGAAGAAGGCACGAATACGTATTGGACCTCCAATAAGAGTACTCACACATTACACGTTATTACAACTTAGAGCTTAGACGGCTTTTTCTAAGATGGTGCAGACGTTCCTTAGGAACAGGAAAGCTTGACAACTACCAATCATCATGGAGCAGCTGCTCTTCAGTTGTCAACCACTTGGAGGTGCAATGAGGATCAAGGTGCACGACTCACCATGTCACTTGGGCGAAGACAACCCGGGTGATGTTAGTAAAGACCAAGGTGAATGCTGTCATCAAGCTAGTAAAGTAATGGAAGAATGCTACCAGGGCCGATGGGACTCCAGTATGATGGCAGATTACTGCTGGAGCTTGATGGGATGTTCCAACTAGAGATGAGCGAGTATACTCGCTAAGGCACATTACTCGAGCGAGTAGTGCCTTAGCCGAGTATCTCCCCACTCGTCTCTAAAGATTCGGGGGCCGGCGCCGGTGACAGGTGAGTTGCGGCGGGGAGCAGGGGGGAGAGAGGGAGAGAGAGATCTCCCCTCCGTTCCACCCCCGCTGGCCCCCGAATCTTTAGAGACGAGTGGGGAGATACTCGGCTAAGGCACTACTCGCTCAAGTAATGTGCCTTAGCGAGTATACTCGCTCATCTCTAGTTCCAACGCATCGCAGAATGTCCAAGAAGAGGAGGTTTATAAAGCCGTAGTGTTACCAAAATGAATAAATATTTTGTAACTCTATTTTTACTTCTTCCACTAAGTGCATAAAATTACAGGTTCTAGCGAAAATGCAGTATTTCATATCTTGAAAACCTGATGTGATGGACAAAGTCTGAGATTCAACATCCAAAAAATAGCTAAAATCCAGTGGAAAACCCTGTGCCAGAAAAATTGTGCTGACCGGTGTTATTTAAAACTTTTTTCTTTTTAAACAGGAATCCAGAACAAATAAAATCACGGCGTTCACAGACAGAAGGCGCCGTCCTCCCGACACATAGACCGTATTACTGTGTAGCCCGAGATATGTAAAGAAACGGACTTATCGGTGTTGCGGCTATGCTGGTATCATCCCCTTGCATTCATGCCAGGCCAGGTTTTAGCTGTGTCTTTGGCTTTCTTGGTTCTAAGGGGTGTGGTGTCAGGTGAGTGATGTCAGTTCTCACCTGGTTCTAGTTGTCTGGCACTTTATAGTCTGTCCAGCACTTTATAGTCTGGCTGTGGCTGGATTGCAGTGTAGGTTAATTTAGTGTTCTGGGGTTGCTGTGGTGCACAGCTGATTTCTGGCGCTTCTGTTTGTGCCTGTGGACTGCTGTCAAGCTAAGTACCACCATTGCTGTTCTTTGCTACTGTCCCTTTTTTGTTCAGTGTTCCCTGGTAGGGACTTCTTGGTGGCTGTCACTATGACAGAATGTGGTCAGTTTTGTTTCTTCTTGTGAGGTGTGTGCCAGAACAAACCCACCATGTAATCCTCTTGCTGGAATGTTAGTGTGGCTTCCAATCCCTATAAGACCTTGGACCCAATTGTCCATGGAATGTTTTTTACGGATTTGCCACCTTCCAAAGGGAACATGGTCATCTGGATGGCAGTGGATCGTTTTAGCAAAATGTGTCATTTTGTGGCATTTCCTGTTTGCTGAATGCTAAAACATTGGCCAATTTATTAATTTCCCACATCGTCAGATTACATGGATTAACAGAAAATATAATTTCTGATTGCAGGGTATAATTCGTTTCCAGCTTTTGACAAATGGTCTGCTCTCATTTGGGTGTTCAGCTCTCGCATTCCTCGGCATACTATTCGAAGACTAATGGGCAAACTAAGAGATGTAACCAGAACCTGGAATAATATTTACGCAGCGATGTCTCAGAGAACCAGGAGGACTTGTCAAGGTTTTTACCATTAGCCGAATTTGCATTAAACAATAGATCACTGGAGTCTACGAGGACATCGCCTTTTTTTTTTGTAATTTTGGACTCTACTGATGTTTTGGCCCCTTTTCTAAACAGGTTGCGGAGGTAGGAGGGGTGAAAAAATTCTATTCCGACATCGAGGCTGGGTAAGACGTTCAGAGCAATCTACAGAGGTCGGTTCTGCAGTGAAACCGGGTGGCGGATAGTCATCGTTCTGAGGGGGCAGATTTCTGTGTTGGAGACTTGGTTTGATTGTCTACCAGGAATATAAAACTCAAGCAACAGTCCTTCAAACTAGGCACGTGACTTATCGGTCTGTTTAAAATCATTGGCAAAATTAATCCTGCAACATTTCAATTAGAAATTCTCAGGTTTATGAAAATTACTAGTTATTGCATCAGTGAGGAAGGTCAAGGGGAGCTAGACATCAGTGCAGGACGATGTGGGTTCTCAACATCAGTGATGGAGGTCGGGGGCGCTAGAGATCAGCGAGGGAGGACAAGGGGCGGGCTACACATCAGTGATGGAGGCTGATGTTTAGCGCCCCCCTGACATCAGTGATGGAGGCCGGGGGGCGCTGGACATCAGTGATGGAGGCCGGGGGGCGCTGGACATCAGTGATGGAGGGTGCTGGACATCAGTGATGGAGGCCAGAGGGCGCTGGACATCAGTGATGGAGGCCAGGGGGCGCTGGACATCAGTGATGGAGGCCGGGGGGCGCCAGAGAGGCCAGGGGGTGCCCTGATGTCTAGCGCCGCCCCCCCTATTCTTCCTCGCTGATGTCTGGCGCCGCCCCCCTATTCTCCCTCGCTGATGTCTAGCGCCGCCCCCCCTATTCTCCCTCGCTGATGTCTAGTGCCGCCCCCCCTATTCTCCCTAGCTGATGTCTAGCGCCGCCCCCCCTATTCACCCTCGCTGATATCTAGCACCGCCCCCCTATTCTCCCTCGCTGATGTCTAGCGCCGCCCCCCTATTCTCCCTCGCTGATGTCTAGCGCCGCCCCCCTATTCTCCCTCGCTGATGTCTAGCGCCGCCCCCCCTATTCTCCCTCGCTGATGTCTAGCGCCGCCCCCCCTATTCTCCCTCGCTGATGTCTAGCGCCGCCCCCCCTATTCTCCCTCGCTGATGTCTAGCGCCGCCCCCCTATTCTCCCTCGCTGATGTCTAGCGCCGCCCCCCTATTCTCCCTCGCTGATGTCTAGCGCCGCCCCCCCTATTCTCCCTCGCTGATGTCTAGCGCCGCCCCCCCTATTCTCCCTCGCTGATGTCTAGCGCCGCCCCCATATTCTCCCTCCCTGATGTCTAGCGCCGCCCCCCTATTCTCCCTCCCTGATGTCTAGCGCCGCCCCCCTATTCTCCCTCGCTGATGTCTAGCGCTGCCCCCCCCATTCTCCCTCGCTGTTGTCTAGCACCGCCCCTTGCTGATGTCTAGCGCCGTCCCCCCATTCTCCCTCGCTGATGTCTAGCGCCGCCCCCCCTATTCTCCCTCGCTGATGTCTAGCGCCGCCCCCCCTATTCCCCCTCGCTGATGTCTAGCGCCGCCCCTCCTATTCTCCCTCGCTGATGTCTAGTGCCGCCCCCCCTATTTTCCCTCGCTGATGTCTAGTGCCGCCCCCCCCTAGTCTCCCTCGCTGATGTCTAGCACCGCCCCCCCCCCCTATTCTCCCTCGCTGATGTCTAGCGCCGCCCCCCCTATTCTCCCTCGCTGATGTCTAGCGCCGCCCCCGTCGTCCTCCTTCGCTGATATCTAGCGCCGTCCCTCGCTGATGTCTAGCGGCGCCCCCCCCCTATTCTCCCTCGCTGATGTCTAGCGGCGCCCCCCTATTCTCCCTTGCTGATTTCTAGCGCCACCCCTCGCTGATGTCTAGCGGCACCCCCCCTATTCTCCCTCGCTGATGTCTAGTGCCGCCCCCCTATTCTCCCTCGCTGATGTCTAGCGCCACCCCCGTCGTCCTCCCTCGCTGATGTCTAGCGCCGCCCCGTCGTCCTCCCTCGCTGATGTCTAGCGCCGCCCCGTCGTCCTCCCTCGCTGATGTCTAGCGCCGCCCCGTCGTCCTACCTCGCTGATGTCTAGCACCGCCCCCCTATTCTCCCTCGCTGATGTCTAGCGCCGCCCCCGTCGTCCTCCCTTGCTGATATCTAGCGCCGCCCCTCGCTGATGTCTAGCGGCGCCCCCCTATTCTCCCTCGCTGATGTCTAGCGCCGCCCCCCCTATTCTCCCTCGCTGATGTCTAGCGGCGCCCCCCCTATTCTCCCTCGCTGATGTCTAGCGCCACCCCCTATTCTCCCTTACTGATGTCTAGCGCCGCCCCCCATTCTCCCTCGCTGATGTCTAGCGCCGCCCCTCGCTGATGTCTAGCGGCGCCCCCCCTATTCTCCCTCGCTGATGTCTAGCGGCGCCCCCCTATTCTCCCTCGCTGATGTCTAGCGCCACCCCCCCTATTCTCCCTCGCTGATGTCTAGCGCCACCCCCCCTATTCTCCCTCGCTGATGTCTAGCGCCGCCCCCCCTATTCTCCCTCGCTGATGTCTAGCGCCGCCCCCCTATTCTCCCTCACTGATGTCTAGCGCCGCCCCCCTATTCTCCCTCGCTGATGTCTAGCGCCACCCCCCTATTCTCTCTCGCTGATGTCTAGCGTCGCCCCCCTATTCTCCCTCACTGATGTCTAGCGCCGCCCCCCTATTCTCTCTCGCTGATGTCTAGCGCCACCCCCCTATTCTCTCTCGCTGATGTCTAGCGTCGCCCCCCTATTCTCCCTTGCTGATGTCTATCGCCGCCCCCCTACTCTCCCTCGCTGATGTACAGCGCCGCCCCCCTATTCTCCCTCGCTGATGTCTAGCGCCGCTCCCCCTATTCTCCCTCGCTGATATCTAGCGCCGCCCCCCCTATTCTCCCCCGCTGATGTCTAGCGCCGCCCCCCTATTCTCCCTCGCTGATGTCTAGCGCCGTCCCCGTCATCCTCCCTCGCTGATGTCTAGCGTCGCCCCGTCATCCTCCCTCGCTGATGTCTAGCGTCGCCCCGTCATCCTCCCTCGCTGATGTCTAGCGTCGCCCCGTCATCCTCCCTCGCTGATGTCTAGCGTCGCCCCGTCATCCTCCCTCGCTGATGTCTAGCGCCGCCCCGTCATCCTCCCTCGCTGATGTCTAGCGCCACCCCGTCATCCTCCCTCGCTGATGTCTAGCGCCGCCCCGTCGTCCTCCCTCGCTGATGTCTAGCGCCGCCCCGTCGTCCTCCCTCGCTGATGTCTAGCACCGCCCCCCTATTCTCCCTCGCTGATGTCTAGCGCCGCCCCAGTCGTCCTCCTTCGCTGATATCTAGCGCCGCCCCTCGCTGATGTCTAGCGGCGCCCCCCCCCCTATTCTCCCTCGCTGATGTCTAGCGGCGCCCACCTATTCTCCCTCGCTGATTTCTAGCGCCACCCCTCGCTGATGTCTAGCGGCACCCCCCCTATTCTCCCTCGCTGATGTCTAGTGCCGCCCCCCTATTCTCCCTCGCTGATGTCTAGCGCCGCCCCGTCGTCCTACCTCGCTGATGTCTAGCGCCGCCCCGTCGTCCTCCCTCGCTGATGTCTAGCGCCGCCCCGTCGTCCTCCCTCGCTGATGTCTAGCGCCGCCCTGTCGTCCTCCCTCGCTGATGTCTAGCGCCGCCCCGTCGTCCTCCCTCGCTGATGTCTAGCGCCACCCCCGTCGTCCTCCCTCGCTGATGTCTAGCACCGCCCCCTTATTCTCCCTCGCTGATGTCTAGCGCCGCCCCCGTCGTCCTCCCTCGCTGATATCTAGCGCCGCCCCTCGCTGATGTCTAGCAGCGCCCCCCCTATTCTCCCTCGCTGATGTCTAGCGCCACCCCCTATTCTCCCTCACTGATGTCTAGCGCCCCCCCTATTCTCCCTCGCTGATGTCTAGCGCCGCCCCCCCTATTCTCCCTCGCTGATGTCTAGCGCCGCCCCCCTATTCTCCCTCACTGATGTCTAGCGCCGCCCCCCATTCTCCCTCGCTGATGTCTAGCGCCGCCCCCCTATTCTCCCTTGCTGATGTCTAGCGCCGCCCCCCTATTCTCCCTCGCTGATGTCTAGCGCCGCCCCCCTATTCTCCCTCGCTGATGTCTAGCGCCGCCCCCCTATTCTCCCTCGCTGATGTCTAGCGCCACCCCCCTATTCTCCCTCGCTGATGTCTAGCGCCGCCCCCCTATTCTCCCTTGCTGATGTCTAGCGCCGCCCCCCTACTCTCCCTCGCTGATGTCTAGCGGCGCCCCCCTATTCACCCTCGCTGATGTCTAGCGCCGCCCCCCTATTCTCCCTCGCTGATGTCTAGCGCCGCTCCCCCTATTCTCCCTCGCTGATATCTAGCGCCGCCCCCCCTATTCTCCCCCGCTGATGTCTAGCGCCGCCCCCCTATTCTCCCTCACTGATGTCTAGCGCCGTCCCCTCTATTCTCCCTCGCTGATGTCTAGCGCCGCCCCGTCATCCTCCCTCGCTGATGTCTAGCGCCGCCCCGTCATCCTCCCTCGCTGATGTCTAGCGCCCCCCCGTCATCCTCCCTCGCTGATGTCTAGCGCCCCCCCTGTCATCCTCCCTCGCTGATGTCTAGCGCCGCCCCGTCGTCCTCCCTCGCTGATGTCTAGCGCCGCCCCGTCGTCCTCCCTCGCTGATGTCTACCGCCTCCCCCCCTATTCTCCCTCGCTGATGTCTAGCGCCTCCCCCCCTATTCTCCCTCGCTGATGTCTAGCGCCTCCCCCCCTATTCTGCCTCGTTGATGTCTAGCGCCGCCCCCCCTATTCTCCCTCGCTGATGTCTAGCGCCACCCCTCGCTGACGTCTAGCGGCACCCCCCCTATTCTCCCTCGCTGATGTCTAGTGCCGCCCCCCTATTCTCCCTCGCTGATGTCTAGCGCCGCCCCGTCGTCCTCCCTCGCTGATGTCTAGCACCGCCCCCCTATTCTCCCACGCTGATGTCTAGCGCCGCCCCCCTATTCTCCCTCGCTGATGTCTAGCGCCGCCCCCCTATTCTCCCTCACTGATGTCTAGCGCCGCCCCCCTATTCTCCCTCGCTGATGTCTAGCGCCACCCCCCTATACTCTCTCGCTGATGTCTAGCGTCGCCCCCCTATTCTCCCTTGCTGATGTCTAGCGCCGCCCCCCTACTCTCCCTCGCTGATGTCTAGCGGCGCCCCCCTATTCACCCTCGCTGATGTCTAGCGCCGCCCCCCTATTCTCCCTCGCTGATGTCTAGCGCCGCTCCCCCTATTCTCCCTCGCTGATATCTAGCGCCGCCCCCCCTATTCTCCCCCGCTGATGTCTAGCGCCGCCCCCCTATTCTCCCTCACTGATGTCTAGCGCCGCCCCCCTATTCTCCCTCACTGATGTCTAGCGCCGCCCCGTCATCCTCCCTCGCTGATGTCTAGCGCCACCCCGTCATCCTCCCTTGCTGATGTCTAGCGCCGCCCCGTCGTCCTCCCTCGCTGATGTCTAGCGCCGCCCCGTCGTCCTCCCTCGCTGATGTTTAGCGCCTCCCCCCTATTCTCCCTCGCTGATGTCTAGCGGCGCCCCCCCTATTCTCCCTTGCTGATGTCTAGCGCCGCCTCGTCATCCTCCCTCGCTGATGTCTAGCGCCGCCCCGTCGTCCTCCCTCGCTGATGTCTAGCGCCGCCCCGTCGTCCTCCCTCGCTGATGTCTAGCGCCGCCCCGTTGTCCTCTCTCGCTGATGTCAAGCGCCGCCCTGTCGTCCTCCCTCGCTGATGTCTAGCGCCGCCCCGTCGTCCTCCCTTGCTGATGTCTAGCGCCACCCCTCGCTGATGTCTAGAGGCGCCCCCCCTATTCTCCCTCGCTGATGTCTAGCGGCGCCCCCCCTATTCTCCCTCGCTGATGTCTAGCGCCGCCTCACTATTCTCCCTCGCTGATGTCTAGCACCGCCCCCCTATTCTCCCTCGCTGATGTCTAGCGCCGCCCCCCTATTCTCCCTCGCTGATGTCTAGCGCCGCCCCCCTATTCTCCCTCGCTGATGTCTAGCGCCGCCCCACTATTCTCTCTCGCTGATGTCTAGCGTCGCCCCCCTATTCTCCCTTGCTGATGTCTAGCGCCGCCCCCCTACTCTCCCTCGCTGATGTCTAGCGGCGCCCCCCTATTCTCCCTCGCTGATGTCTAGCGCCGCCCCCCTATTCTCCCTCGCTGATGTCTAGCGCCGCTCCCCCTATTCTCCCTCGCTGATGTCTAGCGCCGTCCCCTCTATTCTCCCTCGCTGATGTCTAGCGCCGCCCCGTCATCCTCCCTCGCTGATGTCTACTGCCACCCCGTCATCCTCCCTCGCTGATGTCTAGCGCCGCCCCGTCATCCTCCCTCGCTGATGTCTAGCGCCGCCCCGTCATCCTCCCTCGCTGATGCCTAGCGCCGCCCCGTCGTCCTCCCTCGCTGATGTCTAGCGCCGCCCCGTCGTCCTCCCTCGCTGATGTCTAGCGCCTCCCCCCCCCTATTCTCCCTCGCTGATGTCTAGCGCCTCCCCCCCTATTCTCCCTCGTTGATGTCTAGCGCCGCCCCCCCCATTCTCCCTCGCTGATGTCTAGCGCCACCCCTCGCTGATGTCTAGCGGCACCCCCCCTATTCTCCCTCGCTGATGTCTAGTGCCGCCCCTCTATTCTCCCTCGCTGATGTCTAGCGCCGCCCCGTCGTCCTCCCTCGCTGATGTCTAGCGCCGCCCCGTCATCCTACCTCGCTGATGTCTAGCACCGGCCCCCTATTCTCCCTCACTGATGTCTAGCGCCGCCCCCGTCGTCCTCCTTCGCTGATATCTAGCGCCGCCCCTCGCTGATGTCTAGCGGCGCCCCCCCCTATTCTCCCTCGCTGATATCTAGAGCCGCCCCCCCTATTCTCCCCCGCTGATGTCTAGCGCCGCCCCCCTATTCTCCCTCGCTGATGTCTAGCGCCGCCCCGTCGTCCTCCCTCGCTGATGTCTAGCGCCGCCCCGTCATCCTCCCTCGCTGATGTCTAGCACCGGCCCCCTATTCTCCCTCGCTGATGTCTAGCGCCGCCCCGTCATCCTCCCTCGCTGATGTCTAGCGCCGCCCCGTCATCCTCCCTCGCTGATATCTAGCGCCGCCCCGTCGTCCTCCCTCGCTGATGTCTAGCGCCGCCCCGTCGTCCTCCCTCGCTGATGTCTAGCGCCACCCCGTCGTCCTCCCTCGCTGATGTCTAGCGCCTCCCCCCCTAGTCTCCCTCGCTGATGTCTAGCGCCTCCCCCCCTAGTCTCCCTCGCTGATGTCTAGCGCTGCCCCCCCTATTCTCCCTCACTGATGTCTAGCGCCACCCCTCGCTGATGTCTAGCGGCACCCCCCCTATTCTCCCTCGCTGATGTCTAGTGCCGCCCCCCTATTCTCCCTCGCTGATGTCTAGCGCCGCCCCGTCGTCCTCCCTCGCTGATGTCTAGCGCCGCCCCGTCATCCTCCCTCGCTGATGTCTAGCACCGGCCCCCTAATCTCCCTCGCTGATGTCTAGCGCCGCCCCCGTCGTCCTCCTTCGCTGATATCTAGCGCCGCCCCTCGCTGATGTCTAGCGGCGCCCCCCCCTATTCTCCCTCGCTGATGTCTAGCGGCGCCTCCCTATTCTCCCTCGCTGATTTCTAGCGCCACCCCTCGCTGATGTCTAGCGGCACCCCCCCTATTCTCCCTCACTGATGTCTAGTGCCGCCCCCCTATTCTCCCTCGCTGATGTCTAGCGCCGCCACGTCCTCCCTCGCTGATGTCTAGCGCCGCCCCGTCGTCCTCCCTCGCTGATGTCTAGCGCCGCCCCGTCGTCCTCCCTCGCTGATGTCTAGCACCGCCCCCCTATTCTCCCTCGCTGATGTCTAGCGCTGCCCCCGTCGTCCTCCCTCGCTGATGTCTAGCACCGCCCCCCTATTCTCCCTCGCTGATGTCTAGCGGCGCCCCCCCTATTCTCCCTCGCTGATGTCTAGCGCCGCCCCCCCTATTCTCCCTCGCTGATGTCTAGCGCCGCCCCCCCTATTCTCCCTCGCTGATGTCTAGCGGCGCCTCCCCCTATTCTCCCTCGCTGATGTCTAGCGCCGCCCCCCATTCTCCCTCGCTGATGTCTAGCGCCACCCCTCGCTGATGTCTAGCGGCGCCCCCCCTATTCTCCCTCGCTGATGTCTAGCGGCGCCCCCCTATTCTCCCTCGCTGATGTCTAGCGCCGCCCCCCTATTCTCCCTCGCTGATGTCTAGCGCCGCCCCCCCTATTCTACCTCGCTGATGTCTAGCGCCGCCCCCCTATTCTCCCTCACTGATGTCTAGCGCCGCCCCCCATTCTCCCTCGCTGATGTCTAGCGCCCCCCCCTATTCTCCCTTGCTGATGTCTAGCGCCGCCCCCCTATTCTCCCTCGCTGATGTCTAGCGCCGCCCCCCTATTCTCCCTCGCTGATGTCTAGCGCCGCCCCCCTTTTCTCCCTCGCTGATGTCTAGCGCCACCCCCCTATTCTCTCTCGCTGATGTCTAGCGTCGCCCCCCTATTCTCCCTTGCTGATGTCTAGCGCCGCCCCCCTACTCTCCCTCGCTGATGTCTAGCGGCGCCCCCCTATTCTCCCTCGCTGATGTCTAGCGGCGCCCCCCTATTCTCCCTCGCTGATGTCTAGCGCCGCCCCCCTATTCTCCCTCGCTGATGTCTAGCGCCGCCCCCCTATTCTCCCTCGCTGATGTTTAGCGCCGCTCCCCCTATTCTCCCTCGCTGATATCTAGCGCCGCCCCCCCTATTTTCCCCCGCTGATGTCTAGCGCCGCCCTCCTATTCTCCCTCGCTGATGTCTAGCGCCGTCCCCTCTATTCTCCCTCGCTGATGTCTAGCGCCGCCCCGTCATCCTCCCTCGCTGATGTCTAGCGCTGCCCCGTCATCCTCCCTCGCTGATGTCTAGCGCTGCCCCGTCATCCTCCCTCGCTGATGTCTAGCGCCACCCCGTCATCCTCCCTCGCTGATGTCTAGCGCCGCCCCGTCGTCCTCCCTCGCTGATGTCTAGCGCCGCCCCGTCGTCCTCCCTCGCTGATGTCTAGCGCCTCCCCCCCTATTCTCCCTCGCTGATGTCTAGCGCCTCCCCCCCTATTCTCCCTCGCTGATGTCTAGCGCCTCCCCCCCTATTGTCCCTCGTTGATGTCTAGCGGCGCCCCCCCCCTATTCTCCCTCGCTGATTTCTAGCGCCACCCCTCGCTGATGTCTAGCGGCACCCCCCCTATTCTCCCTCGCTGATGTCTAGTGCCGCCCCCCTATTCTCCCTCGCTGATGTCTAGCGCCGCCCCGTCGTCCTCCCTCGCTGATGTCTAGCGCCGCCCCGTCATCCTCCCTCGCTGATGTCTAGCACCGGCCCCCTATTCTCCCTCGCTGATGTCTAGCGCCGCCCCGTCATCCTCCCTCGCTGATGTCTAGCGCCGCCCCGTTATCCTCCCTCGCTGATGTCTAGCGCCGCCCCGTCATCCTCCCTCGCTGATGTCTAGCGCCACCCCGTCATCCTCCCTCGCCAATGTCTAGTGCCGCCCCGTCTTCCTCCCTCGCTGATGTCTAGCGCCACCCCGTCGTCCTCCCTCGCTGATGTCTAGCGGCGCCCCCCCTATTCTCCCTTGCTGATGTCTAGCGCCGCCCCGTCATCCTCCCTCGCTGATGTCTAGCGCCGCCCCGTCATCCTCCCTCGCTGATGTCTAGCGCCGCCCCGTCATCCTCCCTCGCTGATGTCTAGCGCCGCCCCGTCGTCCTCCCTCGCTGATGTCTAGCACCGCCCCCCTATT
Organism: Eleutherodactylus coqui; assembly: GCF_035609145.1. Taxonomy (NCBI): domain Eukaryota; kingdom Metazoa; phylum Chordata; class Amphibia; order Anura; family Eleutherodactylidae; genus Eleutherodactylus; species Eleutherodactylus coqui. Next base: position 109,702,253 of record NC_089848.1, read on the forward strand.
CTCCCTCGCTGATGTCTAGCGCTGCCCCCGTCGTCCTCCCTCGCTGATATCTAGCGCCGCCCCTCGTTGATGTCTAGCGGCGCCCCCCCTATTCTCCCTCGCTGATGTCTAGCGCCGCCCCCCCTATTCTCCCTCGCTGATGTCTAGCGGCGCCCCCCCCTATTCTCCCTCGCTGATGTCTAGCGCCACCCCCTATTCTCCCTCACTGATGTCTAGCGCCGCCCCCATTCTCCCTCGCTGATGTCTAGCGCCACCCCTCGCTGATGTCTAGCGGCGCCCCCCCCTATTCTCCCTCGCTGATGTCTAGCGGCGCCCCCCTATTCTCCCTCGCTGATGTCTAGCGCCGCCCCCCCTATTCTACCTCGCTGATGTCTAGCGCCGCCCCCCTATTCTCCCTCACTGATGTCAACGCCGCCCCCCATTCTCCCTCGCTGATGTCTAGCGCCGCCCCCCTATTCTCCCTCACTGATGTCAACGCCGCCCCCCATTCTCCCTCGCTGATGTCTAGCGCCGCCCCCCTATTCTCCCTCGCTGATGTCTAGCGCCGCCCCCCTATTCTCTCTCGCTGATGTCTAGCGTCGCCCCCCTATTCTCCCTTGCTGATGTCTAGCGCCGCCCCCCTATTCTCCCTCGCTGATGTCTAGCGCCGCCCCCCTATTCTCCCTCGCTGATGTCTAGCGCCGCCCCGTATTTTCTCTCGCTGATGTCTAGCGTCGCCCCCCTATTCTCCCTTGCTGATGTCTAGCGCCGCCCCCCTACTCACCCTCGCTGATGTCTAGCGGCGCCCCCCTATTCTCCCTCGCTGATGTCTAGCGCCGCCCCCCTATTCTCCCTCGCTGATGTCTAGCGCCGCCCCCCTATTCTCCCTCGCTGATGTCTAGCGCCGCTCCCCCTATTCTCCCTCGCTGATATCTAGCGCCGCCCCCCTATTCTCCCTCGCTGATGTCTAGCGCCGCCCCGTCATCCTCCCTCGCTGATGTCTAGCGCCGCCCCGTCATCATCCCTCGCTGATGTCTAGCGCCACCCCGTCATCCTCCCTCGCTGATGTCTAGCGCCGCCCCGTCGTCCTCCCTCGCTGATGTCTAGCGCCGCCCCGTCGTCCTCCCTCGCTGATGTCTAGCGCCGCCCCGTCATCCTCCCTCGCTGATGTCTAGCGCCTCCCCCCCTATTCTCCCTCGTTGATGTCTAGCGCCGCCCCCCCTATTCTCCCTCGCTGATGTCTAGCGCCACCCCTTGCTGATGTCTAGCGGCACCCCCCCTATTCTCCCTCGCTGATGTCTAGTGCCACCCCCCTATTCTCCCTCGCTGATGTCTAGCGCCGCCCCGTTGTCCTCCCTCGCTGATGTCTAGCACCGCCCCCCTATTCTCCCTCGCTGAAGTCTAGCGCCGCCCCAGTCGTCCTCCTTCGCTGATATCTAGCGCCGCCCCTCGCTGATGTCTAGCGGCGCCCCCCCCTATTCTCCCTCGCTGATGTCTAGCGTTGCCCCCCTATTCTCCCTCGCTGATTTCTAGCGCCACCCCTCGCTGATGTCTAGCGGCACCGCCCCTATTCTCCCTCGCTGATGTCTAGCGCCACCCCCCTATTCTCTCTCGCTGATGTCTAGCGTCGCCCCCCTATTCTCCCTTGCTGATGTCTAGCGCCGCCCCCCTACTCTCCCTCGCTGATGTCTAGCGGCGCCCCCCTATTCTCCCTCGCTGATGTCTAGCGGCGCCCCCCTATTCTCCCTCGCTGATGTCTAGCGCCGCCCCCCTATTCTCCCTCGCTGATGTCTAGCGCCGCCCCCCTATTCTCCCTCGCTGATGTTTAGCGCCGCTCCCCCTATTCTCCCTCGCTGATATCTAGCGCCGCCCCCCCTATTTTCCCCCGCTGATGTCTAGCGCCGCCCTCCTATTCTCCCTCGCTGATGTCTAGCGCCGTCCCCTCTATTCTCCCTCGCTGATGTCTAGCGCCGCCCCGTCATCCTCCCTCGCTGATGTCTAGCGCTGCCCCGTCATCCTCCCTCGCTGATGTCTAGCGCTGCCCCGTCATCCTCCCTCGCTGATGTCTAGCGCCACCCCGTCATCCTCCCTCGCTGATGTCTAGCGCCGCCCCGTCGTCCTCCCTCGCTGATGTCTAGCGCCGCCCCGTCGTCCTCCCTCGCTGATGTCTAGCGCCTCCCCCCCTATTCTCCCTCGCTGATGTCTAGCGCCTCCCCCCCTATTCTCCCTCGCTGATGTCTAGCGCCTCCCCCCCTATTGTCCCTCGTTGATGTCTAGCGGCGCCCCCCCCCTATTCTCCCTCGCTGATTTCTAGCGCCACCCCTCGCTGATGTCTAGCGGCACCCCCCCTATTCTCCCTCGCTGATGTCTAGTGCCGCCCCCCTATTCTCCCTCGCTGATGTCTAGCGCCGCCCCGTCGTCCTCCCTCGCTGATGTCTAGCGCCGCCCCGTCATCCTCCCTCGCTGATGTCTAGCACCGGCCCCCTATTCTCCCTCGCTGATGTCTAGCGCCGCCCCGTCATCCTCCCTCGCTGATGTCTAGCGCCGCCCCGTTATCCTCCCTCGCTGATGTCTAGCGCCGCCCCGTCATCCTCCCTCGCTGATGTCTAGCGCCACCCCGTCATCCTCCCTCGCCAATGTCTAGTGCCGCCCCGTCTTCCTCCCTCGCTGATGTCTAGCGCCACCCCGTCGTCCTCCCTCGCTGATGTCTAGCGGCGCCCCCCCTATTCTCCCTTGCTGATGTCTAGCGCCGCCCCGTCATCCTCCCTCGCTGATGTCTAGCGCCGCCCCGTCATCCTCCCTCGCTGATGTCTAGCGCCGCCCCGTCATCCTCCCTCGCTGATGTCTAGCGCCGCCCCGTCGTCCTCCCTCGCTGATGTCTAGCACCGCCCCCCTATTCTCCCTCGCTGATGTCTAGCGCTGCCCCCGTCGTCCTCCCTCGCTGATATCTAGCGCCGCCCCTCGTTGATGTCTAGCGGCGCCCCCCCTATTCTCCCTCGCTGATGTCTAGCGCCGCCCCCCCTATTCTCCCTCGCTGATGTCTAGCGGCGCCCCCCCTATTCTCCCTCGCTGATGTCTAGCGCCACCCCCTATTCTCCCTCACTGATGTCTAGCGCCGCCCCCATTCTCCCTCGCTGATGTCTAGCGCCACCCCTCGCTGATGTCTAGCGGCGCCCCCCCCTATTCTCCCTCGCTGATGTCTAGCGGCGCCCCCCTATTCTCCCTCGCTGATGTCTAGCGCCGCCCCCCCTATTCTACCTCGCTGATGTCTAGCGCCGCCCCCCTATTCTCCCTCACTGATGTCAACGCCGCCCCCCATTCTCCCTCGCTGATGTCTAGCGCCGCCCCCCTATTCTCCCTCACTGATGTCAACGCCGCCCCCCATTCTCCCTCGCTGATGTCTAGCGCCGCCCCCCTATTCTCCCTCGCTGATGTCTAGCGCCGCCCCCCTATTCTCTCTCGCTGATGTCTAGCGTCGCCCCCCTATTCTCCCTTGCTGATGTCTAGCGCCGCCCCCCTATTCTCCCTCGCTGATGTCTAGCGCCGCCCCCCTATTCTCCCTCGCTGATGTCTAGCGCCGCCCCGTATTTTCTCTCGCTGATGTCTAGCGTCGCCCCCCTATTCTCCCTTGCTGATGTCTAGCGCCGCCCCCCTACTCACCCTCGCTGATGTCTAGCGGCGCCCCCCTATTCTCCCTCGCTGATGTCTAGCGCCGCCCCCCTATTCTCCCTCGCTGATGTCTAGCGCCGCCCCCCTATTCTCCCTCGCTGATGTCTAGCGCCGCTCCCCCTATTCTCCCTCGCTGATATCTAGCGCCGCCCCCCTATTCTCCCTCGCTGATGTCTAGCGCCGCCCCGTCATCCTCCCTCGCTGATGTCTAGCGCCGCCCCGTCATCATCCCTCGCTGATGTCTAGCGCCACCCCGTCATCCTCCCTCGCTGATGTCTAGCGCCGCCCCGTCGTCCTCCCTCGCTGATGTCTAGCGCCGCCCCGTCGTCCTCCCTCGCTGATGTCTAGCGCCGCCCCGTCATCCTCCCTCGCTGATGTCTAGCGCCTCCCCCCCTATTCTCCCTCGTTGATGTCTAGCGCCGCCCCCCCTATTCTCCCTCGCTGATGTCTAGCGCCACCCCTTGCTGATGTCTAGCGGCACCCCCCCTATTCTCCCTCGCTGATGTCTAGTGCCACCCCCCTATTCTCCCTCGCTGATGTCTAGCGCCGCCCCGTTGTCCTCCCTCGCTGATGTCTAGCACCGCCCCCCTATTCTCCCTCGCTGAAGTCTAGCGCCGCCCCAGTCGTCCTCCTTCGCTGATATCTAGCGCCGCCCCTCGCTGATGTCTAGCGGCGCCCCCCCCTATTCTCCCTCGCTGATGTCTAGCGTTGCCCCCCTATTCTCCCTCGCTGATTTCTAGCGCCACCCCTCGCTGATGTCTAGCGGCACCGCCCCTATTCTCCCTCGCTGATGTCTAGTGCCGCCCCCCTATTCTCCCTCGCTGATGTCTAGCGCCGCCCCGTCATCCTCCCTCGCTGATGTCTAGCGCCGCCCCGTCGTCCTCCCTCGCTGATGTCTAGCGCCGCCCCGTCGTCCTCCCTCGCTGATGTCTAGCGCCGCCCCGTCGTCCTCCCTCGCTGATGTCTAGCAGCGCCCCCTTATTCTCCCTCGCTGATGTCTAGCGCCGCCCCCGTCGTCCTCCCTCGCTGATATCTAGCGCCGCCCCACGCTGATGTCTAGCGGCGCCCCCCCTATTCTCCCTCGCTGATGTCTAGCGCCACCCCCCCTATTCTCCCTCGCTGATGTCTAGCGGCGCCCCCCCTATTCTCCCTCGCTGATGTCTAGCACCACCCCCTATTCTCCCTCACTGATGTCTAGCGCCGCCCCCCATTCTCCCTCACTGATGTCTAGCGCTGCCCCTCGCTGATGTCTAGCGGCGCCCCCCTATTCTTCCTCGCTGATGTCTAGCGCCGCCCCCCCTATTCTCCCTCGCTGATGTCTAGCGCCACCCCCCTATTCTCCCTCGCTGATGTCTAGCGCCGCCCCCCTATTCTCCCTCGCTGATGTCTAGCGCCACCCCCCTATTCTCTCTCGCTGATGTCTAGCGTCGCCCCCTATTCTCCCTTGCTGATGTCTAGCGCCGCCCCCTACTCTCCCTCGCTGATGTCTAGCGGTGCCCCCCTATTCTCCCTCGCTGATGTCTAGCGCCGCCCCCCTATTCTCCCTCGCTGATGTCTAGCGCCGCCCCCCTATTCTCCCTCGCTGATGTCTAGCGCCGCTCCCCCTATTCTCCCTCGCTGATATCTAGCGCCGCCCCCCCTATTCTCCCCCGCTGATGTCTAGCGCCGCCCCCCTATTCTCCCTCGCTGATGTCTAGCGCCGTCCCCTCTATTCTCCCTCGCTGATGTCTAGCGCCGCCCCGTCATCCTCCCTCGCTGATGTCTAGCGCCACCCCGTCATCCTCCCTCGCTGATGTCTAGCGCCGCCCCGTCGTCCTCCCTCACTGATGTCTAGCGCCGCCCCCCTATTCTCCCTTGCTGATGTCTAGCGCCGCCCCGTCATCCTCCCTCGCTGATGTCTAGCGCCGCCCCGTCATCCTCCCTCGCTGATGTCTAGCGCCGCCCCGTCATCCTCCCTCGCTGATGTCTAGCGCCGCCCCGTCATCCTCCCTCGCTGATGTCTAGCGCCGCCCCGTCGTCCTCCCTCGCTGATGTCTAGCGCCGCCCCGTCATCCTCCCTCGCTGATGTCTAGCGCCGCCCCGTCATCCTCCCTCGCTGATGTCTAGCGCCGCCCCGTCGTCCTCCCTCGCTGATGTCTAGCGCCGCCCCGTCGTCCTCCCTCGCTGATGTCTAGCGCCGCCCCGTCGTCCTCCCTCGCTGATGTCTAGCGCCGCCCCGTCGTCCTCCCTCGCTGATGTCTAGCGCCGCCCCGTCGTCCTCCCTTGCTGATGTCTAGCGCCGCCCCTCGCTGATGTCTAGCGGCGCCCCCGCTATTCTCCCTCGTTGATGTGTAGAGGCGCCCCCCCTATTCTCCCTCGCTGATGTCTAGCTGCGCCCCCCCCTATTCTACCTCGCTGATGTCTAGCGCCGCCCCCCCAGTTCTCCCTCGCTGATGTCTAGCGCCGCCCCCCTATTCTCCCTCGCTGATGTCTAGCACCGCCCCCCTATTCTCCCTCGCTGATGTCTAGCGCTGCCCCCCTATTCTCCCTCGCTGATGTCTAGCGCCGCCCCCCTATTCTCCCTCGCTGATGTCTAGCCCCGCCCCCCTATTCTCCCTCGCTGATGTCTAGCGCCGCCCCCCCTATTCTCCCTCGCTGATGTTTAGCGCCGCCCCCCTATTCTCCCTCGCTGATGTCTATCGCCGCCCCCTATTCTCCCTGGCTGATGTCTAGCGCCGCCCCCTATTCTCCCTCGCTGATGTCTAGCGCCGCCCCCCCTATTCTCCCTCGCTGATGTCTAGCGCCGCCCCCCTATTCTCCCTCGCTGATGTCTAGCGCCGCCCCCCTATTCTCCCTCGCTGATGTCTAGCGCCACCCCCCTATTCTCCCTCGCTGATGTCTAGCGCCACCCCCCCTATTCTCCCTCGCTGATGTCTAGCGCCGCCCCCCCTACTCTCCCTCGCTGATGTCTAGCGCCGCCCCCCTATTCTCCCTCGCTGATGTCTAGCGCCGCCCCGTCGTCCTCCCTTGCTGATGTCTAGCGCCGCCCCGTCGTCCTCCCTCGCTGATGTCTAGCGCCGCCCCGTCGTCCTCCCTCGCTGATGTCTAGCGCCGCCCCGTCATCCTCCCTCGCTGATGTCTAGCGCCGCCCCATCGTCCTCCCTCGCTGATGTCTAGCGCCGCCCCTCGCTGATGTCTAGCGGCGCCCCCGCTATTCTCCCTCGTTGATGTGTAGAGGCGCCCCCCCTATTCTCCCTCGCTGATGTCTAGCTGCGCCCCCCCCTATTCTACCTCGCTGATGTCTAGCGCCGCCCCCCCTATTTTCCCCCGCTGATGTCTAGCGCCGCCCTCCTATTCTCCCTCGCTGATGTCTAGCGCCGTCCCCTCTATTCTCCCTCGCTGATGTCTAGCGCCGCCCCGTCATCCTCCCTCGCTGATGTATAGCGCTGCCCCGTCATCCTCCCTCGCTGATGTCTAGCGCTGCCCCGTCATCCTCCCTCGCTGATGTCTAGCGCCACCCCCGTCATCCTCCCTCGCTGATGTCTAGCGCCGCCCCGTCGTCCTCCCTCGCTGATGTCTAGCGCCGCCCCGTCGTCCTCCCTCGCTGATGTCTAGCGCCTCCCCCCCTATTCTCCCTCGCTGATGTCTAGCGCCTCCCCCCCTATTCTCCCTCGCTGATGTCTAGCGCCTCCCCCCCTATTGTCCCTCGTTGATGTCTAGCGGCGCCCCCCCCCTATTCTCCCTCGCTGATTTCTAGCGCCACCCCTCGCTGATGTCTAGCGGCACCCCCCCTATTCTCCCTCGCTGATGTCTAGTGCCGCCCCCCTATTCTCCCTCGCTGATGTCTAGCGCCGCCCCGTCGTCCTCCCTCGCTGATGTCTAGCGCCGCCCCGTCATCCTCCCTCGCTGATGTCTAGCACCGGCCCCCTATTCTCCCTCGCTGATGTCTAGCGCCGCCCCGTCATCCTCCCTCGCTGATGTCTAGCGCCGCCCCGTTATCCTCCCTCGCTGATGTCTAGTGCCGCCCCGTCTTCCTCCCTCGCTGATGTCTAGCGCCACCCCCGTCGTCCTCCCTCGCTGATGTCTAGCGGCGCCCCCCCCTATTCTCCCTTGCTGATGTCTAGCGCCGCCCCGTCATCCTCCCTCGCTGATGTCTACCGCCGCCCCGTCATCCTCCCTCGCTGATGTCTAGCGCCGCCCCGTCATCCTCCCTCGCTGATGTCTAGCGCCGCCCCGTCGTCCTCCCTCGCTGATGTCTAGCACCGCCCCCCTATTCTCCCTCGCTGATGTCTAGCGCTGCCCCCGTCGTCCTCCCTCGCTGATATCTAGCGCCGCCCCTCGTTGATGTCTAGCGGCGCCCCCCCTATTCTCCCTCGCTGATGTCTAGCGCCGCCCCCCCTATTCTCCCTCGCTGATGTCTAGCGGCGCCCCCCCTATTCTCCCTCGCTGATGTCTAGCGCCACCCCCTATTCTCCCTCACTGATGTCTAGCGCCGCCCCCATTCTCCCTCGCTGATGTCTAGCGCCACCCCTCGCTGATGTCTAGCGGCGCCCCCCCCTATTCTCCCTCGCTGATGTCTAGCGGCGCCCCCCTATTCTCCCTCGCTGATGTCTAGCGCCGCCCCCCCTATTCTACCTCGCTGATGTCTAGCGCCGCCCCCCTATTCTCCCTCACTGATGTCAACGCCGCCCCCCATTCTCCCTCGCTGATGTCTAGCGCCGCCCCCCTATTCTCCCTCACTGATGTCAACGCCGCCCCCCATTCTCCCTCGCTGATGTCTAGCGCCGCCCCCCTATTCTCCCTCGCTGATGTCTAGCGCCGCCCCCCTATTCTCTCTCGCTGATGTCTAGCGTCGCCCCCCTATTCTCCCTTGCTGATGTCTAGCGCCGCCCCCCTATTCTCCCTCGCTGATGTCTAGCGCCGCCCCCCTATTCTCCCTCGCTGATGTCTAGCGCCGCCCCGTATTCTCTCTCGCTGATGTCTAGCGTCGCCCCCCTATTCTCCCTTGCTGATGTCTAGCGCCGCCCCCCTACTCACCCTCGCTGATGTCTAGCGGCGCCCCCCTATTCTCCCTCGCTGATGTCTAGCGCCGCCCCCCTATTCTCCCTCGCTGATGTCTAGCGCCGCCCCCCTATTCTCCCTCGCTGATGTCTAGCGCCGCTCCCCCTATTCTCCCTCGCTGATATCTAGCGCCGCCCCCCTATTCTCCCTCGCTGATGTCTAGCGCCGCCCCGTCATCCTCCCTCGCTGATGTCTAGCGCCGCCCCGTCATCATCCCTCGCTGATGTCTAGCGCCACCCCGTCATCCTCCCTCGCTGATGTCTAGCGCCGCCCCGTCGTCCTCCCTCGCTGATGTCTAGCGCCGCCCCGTCGTCCTCCCTCGCTGATGTCTAGCGCCGCCCCGTCATCCTCCCTCGCTGATGTCTAGCGCCTCCCCCCCTATTCTCCCTCGTTGATGTCTAGCGGCACCCCCCCTATTCTCCCTCGCTGATGTCTAGTGCCACCCCCCTATTCTCCCTCGCTGATGTCTAGCGCCGCCCCGTTGTCCTCCCTCGCTGATGTCTAGCACCGCCCCCCTATTCTCCCTCGCTGAAGTCTAGCGCCGCCCCAGTCGTCCTCCTTCGCTGATATCTAGCGCCGCCCCTCGCTGATGTCTAGCGGCGCCCCCCCCTATTCTCCCTCGCTGATGTCTAGCGTTGCCCCCCTATTCTCCCTCGCTGATTTCTAGCGCCACCCCTCGCTGATGTCTAGCGGCACCCCCCCTATTCTCCCTCGCTGATGTCTAGTGCCGCCCCCCTATTCTCCCTCGCTGATGTCTAGCGCCGCCCCGTCATCCTCCCTCGCTGATGTCTAGCGCCGCCCCGTCGTCCTCCCTCGCTGATGTCTAGCGCCGCCCCGTCGTCCTCCCTCGCTGATGTCTAGCGCCGCCCCGTCGTCCTCCCTCGCTGATGTCTAGCAGCGCCCCCTTATTCTCCCTCGCTGATGTCTAGCGCCGCCCCCGTCGTCCTCCCTCGCTGATATCTAGCGCCGCCCCACGCTGATGTCTAGCGGCGCCCCCCCTATTCTCCCTCGCTGATGTCTAGCGCCACCCCCCCTATTCTCCCTCGCTGATGTCTAGCGGCGCCCCCCCTATTCTCCCTCGCTGATGTCTAGCACCACCCCCTATTCTCCCTCACTGATGTCTAGCGCCGCCCCCCATTCTCCCTCACTGATGTCTAGCGCTGCCCCTCGCTGATGTCTAGCGGCGCCCCCCCCTATTCTCCCTCGCTGATGTCTAGCGGCGCCCCCCTATTCTTCCTCGCTGATGTCTAGCGCCGCCCCCCCTATTCTCCCTCGCTGATGTCTAGCGCCACCCCCCTATTCTCCCTCGCTGATGTCTAGCGCCGCCCCCCTATTCTCCCTCGCTGATGTCTAGCGCCACCCCCCTATTCTCTCTCGCTGATGTCTAGCGTCGCCCCCCTATTCTCCCTTGCTGATGTCTAGCGCCGCCCCCTACTCTCCCTCGCTGATGTCTAGCGGTGCCCCCCTATTCTCCCTCGCTGATGTCTAGCGCCGCCCCCCTATTCTCCCTCGCTGATGTCTAGCGCCGCCCCCCTATTCTCCCTCGCTGATGTCTAGCGCCGCTCCCCCTATTCTCCCTCGCTGATATCTAGCGCCGCCCCCCCTATTCTCCCCCGCTGATGTCTAGCGCCGCCCCCCTATTCTCCCTCGCTGATGTCTAGCGCCGTCCCCTCTATTCTCCCTCGCTGATGTCTAGCGCCGCCCCGTCATCCTCCCTCGCTGATGTCTAGCGCCACCCCGTCATCCTCCCTCGCTGATGTCTAGCGCCGCCCCGTCGTCCTCCCTCACTGATGTCTAGCGCCGCCCCCCTATTCTCCCTTGCTGATGTCTAGCGCCGCCCCGTCATCCTCCCTCGCTGATGTCTAGCGCCGCCCCGTCATCCTCCCTCGCTGATGTCTAGCGCCGCCCCCCTATTCTCCCTCGCTGATGTCTAGCGCCGCCCCGTCATCCTCCCTCGCTGATGTCTAGCGCCGCCCCGTCGTCCTCCCTCGCTGATGTCTAGCGCCGCCCCGTCATCCTCCCTCGCTGATGTCTAGCGCCGCCCCGTCGTCCTCCCTCGCTGATGTCTAGCGCCGCCCCGTCGTCCTCCCTCGCTGATGTCTAGCGCCGCCCCGTCGTCCTCCCTCGCTGATGTCTAGCGCCGCCCCATCGTCCTCCCTCGCTGATGTCTAGCGCCGCCCCGTCGTCCTCCCTTGCTGATGTCTAGCGCCGCCCCTCGCTGATGTCTAGCGGCGCCCCCGCTATTCTCCCTCGTTGATGTGTAGAGGCGCCCCCCCTATTCTCCCTCGCTGATGTCTAGCTGCGCCCCCCCCTATTCTACCTCGCTGATGTCTAGCGCCGCCCCCCCAGTTCTCCCTCGCTGATGTCTAGCGCCGCCCCCCTGTTCTCCCTCGCTGATGTCTAGCGCCGCCCCCCTATTCTCCCTCGCTGATGTCTAGCGCTGCCCCCCTATTCTCCCTCGCTGATGTCTAGCGCCGCCCCCCTATTCTCCCTCGCTGATGTCTAGCGCCGCCCCCCTATTCTCCCTCGCTGATGTCTAGCGCCGCCCCCCCTATTCTCCCTCGCTGATGTTTAGCGCCGCCCCCCTATTCTCCCTCGCTGATGTCTATCGCCGCCCCCTATTCTCCCTGGCTGATGTCTAGCGCCGCCCCCTATTCTCCCTCGCTGATGTCTAGCGCCGCCCCCCCTATTCTCCCTCGCTGATGTCTAGCGCCGCCCCCCTATTCTCCCTCGCTGATGTCTAGCGCCGCCCCCCTATTCTCCCTCGCTGATGTCTAGCGCCACCCCCCTATTCTCCCTCGCTGATGTCTAGCGCCACCCCCCCTATTCTCCCTCGCTGATGTCTAGCGCCGCCCCCCCTGCTCTCCCTCGCTGATGTCTAGCGCCGCCCCCCTATTCTCCCTCGCTGATGTCTAGCGCCGCCCCGTCGTCCTCCCTTGCTGATGTCTAGCGCCGCCCCGTCGTCCTCCCTCGCTGATGTCTAGCGCCGCCCCGTCGTCCTCCCTCGCTGATGTCTAGCGCCGCCCCGTCGTCCTCCCTCGCTGATGTCTAGCGCCGCCCCATCGTCCTCCCTCGCTGATGTCTAGCGCCGCCCCTCGCTGATGTCTAGCGGCGCCCCCGCTATTCTCCCTCGTTGATGTGTAGAGGCGCCCCCCCTATTCTCCCTCGCTGATGTCTAGCTGCGCCCCCCCCTATTCTACCTCGCTGATGTCTAGCGCCGCCCCCCAGTTCTCCCTCGCTGATGTCTAGCGCCGCCCCCCTATTCTCCCTCGCTGATGTCTAGCGCCGCCCCCCTATTCTCCCTCGCTGATGTCTAGCGCCGCCCCCCTATTCTCCCTCGCTGATGTCTAGCGCCGCCCCCCTATTCTCCCTTGCTGATGTCTAGCGCCGCCTCCCTATTCTCCCTCGCTGATGTCTAGCGCCGCCCCCTATTCTCCCTCGCTGATGTTTAGCGCCGCCCCCCTATTCTCCCTCGCTGATGTCTATCGCCGCCCCCTATTCTCCCTCGCTGATGTCTAGCGCCGCCCCCTATTCTCCCTCGCTGATGTCTAGCGCCGCCCCCCCTATTCTCCCTCGCTGATGTCTAGCGCCGCCCCCCTATTCTCCCTCGCTGATGTCTAGCGCCGCCCCCCTATTCTCCCTCGCTGATGTCTAGCGCCGCCCCCCTATTCTCCCTCGCTGATGTCTAGCGCCACCCCCCCTATTCTCCCTCGCTGATGTCTAGCGCCGCCCTCCCTACTCTCCCTCGCTGATGTCTAGCGCCGCCCCCCTACTCTCCCTCGCTGATGTCTAGCGCCGCCCCCCTATTCTCCCTCGCTGATGTCTAGCGCCGCCCCCCCCTATTCTCCCTCGCTGATGTCTAGCGCCGCCCCCCTATTCTCCCTCGCTGATGTCTAGCGCCGCCCTCCCTATTCTCCCTCGCTGATGTCTAGCGCCGCCCCGTCATCCTCCCTCGCTGATGTCTAGCGCCACCCCGTCATCCTCCCTCGCTGATGTCTAGCGCCACCCCGTCATCCTCCCTCGCCAATGTCTAGCGCCGCCCCGTCGTCCTCCCTCGCTGATGTCTAGCGCCGCCCCGTCGTCCTCCCTCGCTGATGTCTAGCGCCTCCCCCCTATTCTCCCTCGCTGATGTCTAGCGGCGCCCCCCCTATTCTCCCTTGCTGATGTCTAGCGCCGCCCCGTCATCCTCCCTCGCTGATGTCTAGCGCCGCCCCGTCATCCTCCCTCGCTGATGTCTAGCGCCGCCCCGTCGTCCTCCCTCGCTGATGTCTAGTGCCGCCCCGTCGTCCTCCCTCGCTGATGTCTAGCGCCGCCCCGTCGTCCTCCCTCGCTGATGTCTAGCGCCGCCCCGTCGTCCTCCCTCGCTGATGTCTAGCGCCGCCCCGTCGTCCTCCCTCGCTGATGTCTAGCGCCGCCCCGTCGTCCTCCCTTGCTGATGTCTAGCGCCGCCCCTCGCTGATGTCTACCGGCGCCCCCGCTATTCTCCCTCGCTGATGTCTAGAGGCGCCCCCCCCTATTCTCCCTCGCTGATGTCTAGCTGCGCCCCCCCCTATTCTACCTCGCTGATGTCTAGCGCCGCCCCCCAGTTCTCCCTCGCTGATGTCTAGCGCCGCCCCCCTATTCTCCCTCGCTGATGTCTAGCGCCGCCCCCCCTATTCTCCCTCGCTGATGTCTAGCGCCGCCCCCCTATTCTCCCTCGCTGATGTCTAGCGCCGCCCTCCCTATTCTCCCTCCCTGATGTCTAGCGCCGACCCCCTATTCTCCCTCCCTGATGTCTAGCGCCGCCCCCTATTCTCCCTCGCTGATGTCTAGCGCCGCCCTCCTATTCTCCCTCGCTGATGTCTAGCGCCGCCCCCTATTCTCCCTCGCTGATGTCTAGCGCCGCCACCCCTATTCTCCCTCGCTGATGTCTAGCGCCGCCCCCCCTATTCTCCCTCGCTGATGTCTAGCGCCGCCCCCCTATTCTCCCTCGCTGATGTCTAGCGCCGCCCCCCCTATTCTCCCTCGCTGATGTCTAGCGCCGCCCCCCTATTCTCCCTCGCTGATGTCTAGCGCCGCCCCCCCTATTCTTCCTCGCTGATGTCTAGCGCCGCCCCTCCTATTCTCCCTCGCTGATGTCTAGCGCCGCCCCCTATTCTCCCTCGCTGATGTCTAGCGCCGCCCCCTATTCTCCCTCGCTGATGTCTAGCGCCGCCCCCCTATTCTCCCTCGCTGATGTCTAGCGCCGCCCCCCTATTCTCCCTCGCTGATGTCTAGCGCCGCCCCGTCGTCCTCCCTCGCTGATGTCTAGCGCCGCCCCGTCGTCCTCCCTCGCTGATGTCTAGCGCTGGGGTCCTGAGCCCCCTGTTCTCCCTCGCTGCAGGAGTTTCTATGGTGCGCCACACTTGCGATAGTCAGTCCCACAGAGTTTGGATGGTGCGGCACTAATGGAATCATGATGTGAGAAGGAGCAGGGGGCTCAGGATCCTCGCTGGAGCGATCGGCGGACCCCAGTAATTAGGCACCTTTTTATGTATTTTTCCAAGTGCATTTTGTAGTTTCTGTTTGGTGATAAGCGGCGCGGACGCTTCTGGTGCACAAAAATACTTCGGAAAAAAAGGAAATTTCTTGTTTTACGTTTATTGAAAGGGAACAAGGCGTGTGGGCATATGTGGCGCCATTGCGGCTGTGTTTCGTGCGTACATTAAGGCTTTGCACCGGCTGGCCTGACGGGTTCACAGACCCCCTATATGTGGTGTGTTACATGTTACCATGGGGACCTATATGACTGCGCATGCGTCATAAACACAGAGAAAAACGTATACTGGACAGATAAAAAGCGTACGCCAAAACTACTTGCAGCGTGTGTCTGCGACAGAGAATAGTGTGACCCATCCTGTGGCCTCTAAGCCCTCCTGGGTGGCACTACAACCCGCATCATAGTCTACTGCCCTCTCAGCAGCGCCTGCATGCGGCCGGTAACCATGGCAATAACCGCTGTTGGGCTTGAGCAGCAGCAGTTACCAGACCGTCCTCTCAGACCCCCGCAGCTGACTGGCCGCTGTAGGTGACGAGCCGCTGTCGTGTTTACTAACCGTCCCGGTAAGTTCCTCACAGGCTGCAGTGTAACATCGGCTCCACCAGAGGGCACACTGACCCTGCGCTGTCCGCCATGTGTGATGTACGGAGAACATGTATGATGTGTGTAGCTGAGAACATGTATGATGTATGTATTGGCACATGTATGATGTGTGCAGCTGAGAACATGTATGATGTATGTATAGGCATATGTATGATGTGCGCAGACAGATAACACGTACAGAAGCCATCATCACCACGGAGATTAAGGTCGCCTCAGCGTTCTATCCGACCGCAGCCTTGTTGTCGGCCACCACAGCTCGTCGCCACCAGCTTAACCCGTTAGTGACCGGCCGAGCGATATGCAGGGTGACATTACAAGGACATAATGGCCTATGAGCGTCCTGTGGGGTTAGTTGTAGATTTCGCACTTCGGGGGACATATAATGTGTTGGAGAACCTTTTATTACATTTTTTTGGAGGGGTCGCGGCAGTAAAACATACAGAAATTCCGCCATTATTTTTTGGGCTTTTGTTTTCTCGGCGATCTCGGGTGGCAGCGGGTGGTAAAGCTCGGCCCGATACCGCGCTCGCCGACATGTGACGTCCCCGTGGATGCCAGGTTTTCCTGTGTTAAATCCGCCTCGCATCACTTCGTGAAGTAGTAAAGCGGCGGCGGTTCGCGGAGCGTTTTCAGTGGGTAAACCTGGCATGGCACCGCGGGCACCTTGCCTTCCGTGTGATGCTTTGAAAACAGTGGGTGACGTGAGGCTTCGAGGGAATGCCCAGAGACAGGACCCGCTGCGCCGTAATGTGGGGAAATATCTTGCAGTAGAACGGGGTTCATGTTCGGGCGAGACGGTGCACAAATCTTGCGCGATTATCTCGGCCACGTGAAACCGGTCTCATTTAATCGGCGCGATTACTGCGGCACAGCGTTTACAGAGATCTTTTATTTTTTTCTATATAACGCCCTCCCCCGCCATCTACTTACACGCTGCGGTTTCTATGGATTGTGGCATGTAAAAGGTTAAACTGCCCAGATCTGAGGTTTCTTCGCTCCTGGCAATTAGAGCAGGAGCCCCGATGTGCGGATATCAAGCCCATTAGTGAGGCCACTAATGGGTTAAATCCATGAATTAGGGCTCATGCACACTAACGTTTGTTTTTTCACACGCTTTTATGCAAAAGTCAATAGGACTCTCTACTGTTACAAACGCGTTGCGATTTTCGATGTGCTGCGTTTGTAATATTAGAAAGTCCTATTGACTTTCGCGTGAAAAAAACGCGCAAGAGAAATACCAGCGTGACGGCGCCATTAATCTCTTTAAACGGGGCGCTTCTGCTTTAATTTAAACTTCTCTTTTCTTGTCTGTAAAATGTAAAAATACTTCGACTTTCAATGATTTCTCAGCATTTTCCAGAATCTGCTTGCTGTCAGTGAATTCACACAAAGATAAGACTGTGGTCGAAAGTGAAATTGCGGCATATTTCATATTGCGGTGCTTTGGGGCGTATATGTGTCGGAGATAATCCCCGTCGGGCAGACGGACGCCATGTGCCCCACTCGGGCAGACGGACGCCACAGAGGTTTGAGACCCCTCAACAACCCTGACCCAACCGCTCCATGTATTACATGGTTTTCATTGGCTTCCGCTTGGCCCCTCCCCAGCCCCCAGTAATCGGAGTGGGATCGCCGCTGGAGCTTAGATGTGATCCTGGCGGTTTAACCCATTAGATACTGCTGTCTCTAGAGGGCTTGGAGGGAGAGGACTCCCACCGTCACCACATCAGCACTTCCACAATCTGATCATGGGTCTGCCATGTATGGGGGTCTGTGAAGGTCAATGTTTAGCGCTGACAGTAAGGACTCCTGTCCGCGGGTGAATTTTCATTGAGTTCCCCACAGCGATAATCCGGCCGCGGGAAACACAGTGCACACTTTCCATAGCGTTGCTATGGAAAGCACTGCCCTCCCCCCCCCCCTGTCCACGAGCGGAGAATCTAAGCGATTCTCTGCTCGCGGGCGGCAAATCGTAGCATGCTGCAAGTTGTTGCAATTCTCCGCAGTGAGCCTATCTATCAGAATAACGTATCATTGTGGCCGGGCTCACAAGAGCGTAAGTTTACCGCACGCAATGTACATGTGTGTGATATACCGTAATTCGCAGGCCATGCAATACTTTGCCTTACGGTATTTCGCTCACATTAGCGTGTAGGAATTGCATAGTATGTGAGCGCAAAAAATTATGCAGCGTGTTCTATTTCACCACGTATTATGTGCGAGAGCCCATTGTTCTCCATGGGCGCATAAGGATTGTGATTGAGGAAAACCTCTAGCGAAAGGGGATCCTGTGGGCAGAGACAACTCCTCACCAAAAGGGGTCGGAGGAGGATGTCAGGAATCGCTCTGACCAACAGGCTGCACAGCCGGAATACAACGCTGGGGCTCCAACTAACGTGTCCCAACGCACAACTCGCTGTTCATCTGAACATGTCAGCACCGCCATCTAATCTGTGGCGACTACAGAACTCTTCCTGCGCTGTTAGGGTGGGGTCTCTAATAAAGTGGCTGCTGTGTATGTTTTTGCTTGCAATTGCTGAATGGGACGTTACACGAGTCCATAATGATGATTGGCTGCAGATGCGGACGTCGGCTTCTGGTTTTGCACTTAGCGGACTCTGATGATACGTCTTTGTCATGTTGTTTCTCTCTCAGTATCGCGCGGACTATGGAGTTTCCTGCGACTGCGCAGTTTACTGCTCTCAACACTGTTACTGAATGGGATTCCATTGATGTGGTCAGCGAGTCTCCTGTTACCAAGGAGAAAAAGGTAATGCTCCCTCCCGGTATTAAACGGCGTATGTTCCCGATGCCGCAGTGCCAGGAATTAACAACTTTCTACAAAGAGACTTTCCACCCTAAGGCCTCATTCAGATGAGCGTGATTTTTTTGCGCGCCTGTGTGCGTAAAAAAAATGCACTCAGTAATGCGGAAAGTGCGTGAACGGGCAAAGTTTGCGCATGGCACTTTGGTCCCCTCCTCACTGAACACCCTGCTGCTGCAGTCAAAGTGTTCAGTGATGAGGGGACTGCAGCGGGGATGAAGGAATCCCCTGCCACAGCTGTGGCAGGAGACCGCAATGCTAGACCAGCTTCTGCCGCCCCAATGAGATAATTGGGATGACGGCAACCCCTGCAGTGGTGATTTTCGGGAGGTGGCTTGCAATATAAGCCCTTCCCTGAAAATAAGCACTAGCTGCTGGAAAAAATAAACAAAAATTATACATCTCCTAGCAGTGCTGTCGGGGCTCCGCTGCGTCTTCTTCCTGGATCCGCAGCACTTTTCTAAAGCATTTTCTTCTGTCCGGAGATTGAAAAATCCCGTCCTCCTGAAAGCGCTGCCTCTGATTGGTCACAGCACTCAGCCAATCAGAGGCAGCGCTTTATGGGGCCTGCGACTTTTAGAAAAAGACTGATGGGGATTGGGAGAGGAGCCGCACAGCGCTTCTAGGTGAGGTAACTTTCTATATTTCACTTTATATATTTCATGACTGCTGGGTGGTAAATCCAACAGCGTTGGCCGCGCGCTGGAGTATCTAGGACAAACCCATGTGTTCTGACATAAAGGGCAGCGCTGGAGGACGGCACGACTCTGATAGAGACCGTGTGAGAGGGAGACTAAAGAGGTCTCCATGTCACGCATTAACCCCTTAGTGACGCCATCTATTTTGGACTTAAAGATGCAAGGACTCTTTTAGGATTTTCATTTCTACTTTTCATAAGCCGTACATTTTAGATCTCTCCATCGATACGGTCGTATTTCCGCGGCGAGCGGCAGTTTATATTGGTACTATATTTTGGGTACATATAATGTATTGCAAAAGGCCGGCTTCACACGATTGGATTTTTACTGCAGCCTATAGCATGCTTTGAAAGGTATGGAAAGTCGCTTTTTCCTTCACACTCACAGAATTGCATAGTCCGCGGGCGGAGGATAAGTCGCGGCATGCTCCATTTTACTGCATAGAAGTCAATCAAAGCCGTCCGACCAGCAGCCCATGTGCAATTGACATTGCAGATAGGCCGCGGGTCCCCACATCATCACCTAGCAATGTCATAGGAAATCAAATATTTAAAAAAATTCTGTACATGACCAAGGGCGATTGTCTGCAGTCATCCGCAGTACAGAAAGGGCAGGTCCATGGGGTCGCTGTCTGGGCTCACAGCCGGATTCCGCTACGGGAACTTTTATTAACTTTTATTAATTTTTTTTTGGAAGGGCGGGGAGAAAACACCATATTCAAAGACCCATAACTTCTTTTATTTTTCCATGGGCGAAGCTCTGTGAGGGCTCGTTTTTCGTGTGACGAGCTGTAGTTTTTATTGGTGATATTTTGGGGTACATGTGGCTTTTTTTATGACTTTTTTTATTGCATTTTTGGGAGGAGGAGAAGTTAACAAAAAAAAGCATTTGCGCAAAAATTATTTTTTTTTTATAGTGTTTGAGTGCAGGCTGAAAAGTGTGTTCAAGTCCTTGTGCGGGTCGTTACAGATGCGACAATAACACACAAAATAAAACATAGGGGAAATTGCAAAAAATGTTTTTTTTATTTTTTTATTTTTATTGTATCATATTTTTTATGTCCCTGTAGGGGACTTGAACCTGCAGTGCTCTGATCGCTCTGATCCCTTCTGTATGTTAAAAAATCCAAGAAGATGAATCATTTCAGATTTATCTCCACCTTCCGTGTGACTCATCTGTACAATTCCATTGGAAAACAAACTGAAATCGTTCAGGCTGGCTTCACAGGGGCGAAAGCGTATTTACGCATGCATTTGTGCAATGGGTGTTGCGTTTTTGCTCGCATCTGCGTATTTTACTGTCAATTTTGCGCACGCAAACATTCTCCTTTTGATTTCAATGGCCAATTAAGTTTAACATGGCGTAATTGGTGCATAATCCAAGCCAAAATAGGACTTGCTGCGGGTTTTTTTGTGAGATCAAAATGTGCAGCGTGTAAACGCACATATGACCGAATTCATTGAAATCAATGGGCTCTATTTACTGCTATTACATGTGTAAATTTTGCATGTGTGATATGTAACGCAAATGTGTTTATAAATAAGCCCTTGGGCCGAGGTCAGATGAGCGCGGTTTACATGCTGCTGTCACCCTGAAAAAGATTGTGTGACCAGGCTGTCTCTAGCTCCGTGGTGCAGGCTGCATTCTTCCACGGCTCCATAGGAGCCTATGGTAAGCACCCTGGACAGCGCGCACCACAGAGCTGATAGGCGATACGCCAGTCACTGTCCGTTCTTGTTTAGAAGTGCAGATTCTGCGCTTCTAAAAAGGACCCGTGTGAGTGCTTCCAGTGGTTTACATGCAGCTGTAGTAGCGTGTAAACCACGTTCCTCTGACTGAGCTAAAATAACTAAAATAATATGGTTGCACAAGTGTTCACACCCTCTTATATCTGGGGGTGCGGTTGTGTTCAGGATTAGCCAATCACATGTAACCCCCTGATAGAATGTAGTCTGCACTCTGCTGCTAGAAGTTTGGCTTTTCTAGGAGGATTTCCTGACATTTTCTTAGTTTGTCAGTAAGATCTTTCAGTACATGTTTTACTAGAAGCTCCATCCTGTCTGCCAGAAGTCCATGGGGAATGTGTTCTGTCTGATGAGACCGAGGGGGAACTTGTTGGACATCCCAGAAGGGATGATTGGGGCAAAGCCAACACTGCCGTCACCGGAAGACCCCCAACCCACAGTGACTATGGTGGGGGGCAGCATTATGTGGGGGCTGTTCTGCTGCTGGAATCGGGGCTTTAGCCAAGGGGGAGGGAGTTATGAACAGTCCCAAATATCAGTCCATGTTGGCCCAAAACCTTCCGGCCTCGGCTGAAAGGATGAAGATGAGAGATTTCACCTTTCAGCAGGAAAATAACCCCAAAAAGACAGACAAAAGAGCGGCTGAGCCAGAAGAAGAGTAAAGTTTTGTAATGCCGCAGCCAGAGCCCAGAGCTGAACCCCATTGAAGATCTGTGGGTGACCTGAAGTGGGCGCTACACATGAGATGCCCTGGGAAATTCTCTTATCCGAATCCCCCAAAAATAGGACACGTTGCAACTTTTCCATTGCACTATTGATGTGAGCAAAAAATTACTCATGTTAATTAACCTATTGAAATCAATGGTTTATTTTCCATTGCGAGGTCCACCCATATTGTAATTGTATAAATTACAATCATTCAAATAAATCCACTCTAGGGGGTCGTCCAATGAGTAGTATTTTTAGCGTCAGCCCAGTGACTTCTTGTGAAGCAATAAACCAGACTCTACACCCACCTGTTTCAGGATTTTGGCCGCTTCGGTCCCCCGGTCTCTACTCGCCTCCAGGTAACTCTATCGTGAGGTCGTCTAAGGGCAGGACAGCTTCAACCAGTCACTGGCCTCAGCTATAGCAATGGGGCCCGAGATTGGCCGCTGTGGTCACATGCTTACATGGCACATGTTGGAGCAATCAGAAAAGGAACAGAGACTTTGGGGATTGGAGCGGCGGGGATCAGGATGATGGAGGTGATGAAACGGGTGGGTTTATAATTTTACTCGGCTTATGCTAAAATTGTTTGCATATTAGGCCTCCGTGCACCTACACAGAAATCTACGCCAGCTTCTGGCATAAATTATACATAAATGTGCCACATCCCTTCCCAACAAGCCACACCCCCTTTTCAGGAAGTGATGCAGAGTGACATACGACTCAAAATGTTGCTACACTTTTGAACATGTTGGACCTATGCCAAACTTTGACTTCTCTATGACAAAAAAGATTCATAAAATTCCCCCACAGTTTGTAAAGATTTGTTCATTTAGTCGTACTTTCTTTTTTGTAGGTAAACATAGTGGAACCCTGGGAGCTTCTAAATTTGCCGGAGGTGGGCAAAAAGGAGACAGGAAGTCATCCACTGAAGTAGGTACCAAGTGTGCGCATTACACACCTAACACTTTAGTTATTTCCACTTTAGCATCACTTAGTTATTTCTACATTTTTTTTTTTATGCTTCACAAAAAGTAGAATATTTTTGGCATTTGGATTGATTACCTCGTTGCATTCTTTTCTTGTTTTACGGGATGAGTTACATTTTTTTAATGGTACCATACAAAGGGGACTATCACTACCATTATGGGCTGGGCATAAATTAGACTATACTCCTCTCTCTCCTGCCCTCAGGACACAACTGATCGTCTTCCACTGCCCTGGCTCCGACGTCCAGTATGTACTGCTCTGGCCAATCAGATGCTGTAGTGGTCACCTGACTGCCACAAGTCATACACACCTGGAGCCTGGTGCCCGGGAGCTAATCAGCTGTGTCCCAGGGGGCAGAAAGGAGGTAAGTATGGTGTGTTTTTTTTTTTTTTAATTTTAGGCCGGGCTGAGCTGTTAGGAAATGTTTAGTAGTGACAAAAACCCTTTAACCTGCCAGAAATGGGAATGGGAAATTGTTTTACATTTCTAAGTGAGGTGCAAAAAATGCAATTGTGCCATTTTTTGGAGCGGGGGTTCCTTCTATAGCATTCATGGTGCAGTAAACATGACATCTTAGCTTTATTCTATGTATCAGTACAATTAGAATAATATGATGTTTACAGAGTTTTTTTTCATGATTTACTACTTTAAAAAATTATTAACCCTTTTATTAACAGAAGAATGCTTTCTGTCGCCATATTCTGAGCCCTATAACTTTATTTTACCATTGATGTATGGGGGGGGGGGGGGGCATTTTTTCCATGGTGAACTGTGACTTTTATTGTTACTATTTTGGGGTAAATGCAGCTTTTTTAGCTCTTTATTCAATTTTTATTGGGAGACGGGTGACAAAAAATGTAGTTATGGAAGTGTTTTTTTTTTCCTGATGGCGTTTACGGTGTGCGATATATAATGCGATCCTTAGTTCAGGCTTTTACAGGCACCACAAAATCAGTTACCGTATTTACTCGAGTATAAGCCGAGTCAATACGGTTTACCACATAAAACTGGTAAAACTTACTGACTCAAGTATAAGCCGAGCTAGACTTGAGTATATACTAGGTAAAAAAAACACAATGCTCACTTCCCAGCCAGCGTCTGTGTCCCCGCTACAATGGTCTCCCCGGCGGTGTGGCAAGCTGCTTCAGACTTCTCCCCGCTGTCCTCTCCCTGCTCGGCTTTGAATTCCCCCGCCGTTAACACTGTGATGGGATTGAGCACTACCCAATCCTAGCCGGCGGTCGATTAACCAAACCAATCACAGCCATTCAGTGATGTCATTCACTGAATGGCTGTGAATGATCAAAAGCCGGCTGTGATTGGCTGGTGCTTGATCCAATCAAGGCGTTTACTTACTCGGCGGGGTAATTTAAAGCCGAGCAGGGAAATGACAGTGGAGAGAAGGCTCAAGCAGCTTACCGCACCGCCAGGGACACAGACGCCGGCTGGGAGGTGAGTATTGCGTTTTTTTGTTTTTTTTTACCTCACTCAAGTATAAGCAGAGGGGTTTTTTCAGCACAAAAAATGTGCTGAAAAACTCGGCTTATACGTGAGTACATACAGTATGTTGTTTTTTTTTTTGTTTTTTTTAGATTATTTTGTTGAAAAAATAGGTAATGGGATTTTTAAAATGACTGTTTTTTTTAAAATGCTATCTAACTTCACAAGGGGTGAACGCAATTTTCGGACTGCGGATGTTGACACAAAAGCGCCTTGCATTACTTACGGGAAGCAGGATCGGCAAATGTTTCCCATTGTTTTCAGGGGTAAAACTTGCATTGCATCTCCTCACACCGCACAATGATTTGCCTGGCCCCATTAAAAGCAATGGGCAAAGCGTTCAGAGGGAATGCTCAAAAATAGGACATGCCGCTCATGTATATGACCCCATACAAATTATATTCATAATCTCACATGATACTCCCAGCCATGTGAAAGCAACCTCAATTTTACATTATTTTTTAGTTTCCTTAGGATACTTGAACATGCAATCGTTTGATCACTTCTACAATGTATTGCAATACTTCAGTATTGCAGTGTATTGTAGTTTCCACATTTACAGCACTTACAGGGGTATTCCAGCCTTTTCTAACCAATAACCTATCCCCCGTCCATTGTCCAGCCTGCTGCAAGCGCAATGGGCCGGACATTGTCATCAGCGGTCAGAGGAGGAAGTCGCAGCGTCTGCTTCACAGCCATTGAAATGAATGGACGGCCTGCGCTGCTCCTACACCTCCTGCTCAGGACCGTGGCCATGACGTCACATCCTATCCTGACCAGGAGGTGTAGGAGCAGCTTTCGGCTATGACTTCATCCTCTGATCACTGATGACAGCGGGCCGTATAATCAGGGGATGGATGTGGATGCATAGGTTAAAACAGGCCAGAATACCCCCTTAAATACTTGGTAGCCCGGGAAGCCCTCACAAGGTCCAGGGCCACCATGGCAATCATTGGTACCCACAGTAGGAGGTGCTGGTGTGAAACTAGTGGGGGACCCCTGACTGACAGCAGTTGTGGTGTTTGGGTCCGCTTCATGTGAGATCCGCACCTCTGTGACGTAATTACCACACAGGTCACCAAAGCTCCAGTGTTGTCCCGTAACTTTCGTTTATAGATATAATAGGAAGCATCGACAGACTATGGGTACCCCAACGGCCCCCCAGGAAGGGATCTGACAGGTCCCCTCAGATAAGTGTGGTCAGCTACTACATTTACTCACATAACCCCTACAGTGTGTGACTGGGGTCTCGTCCTGGGACATCTCGTCCTGGGAGCCGCGTACACGGACACCTTCCCCTTTAATAAGAAGTCCTATAACTACCTTCTCCCCTCTGTATCACCTAGGAGCATCCTGAAGAAGCAGTCCCCTGAAAACTCAGCAGTCTCCGAAACTCCTCAGCAACCTACAGACCAGAAGGGGATTGAATTCGCAGCTCCTATAACCGCGAGTCCAGCGCAATTGTGTCCTCTGTCACCAGGTAAAAGCCTCACTAGACGGGATGATGTCACTCAGACTGCTCCTCCTGGTCACTTTATGCCTTGACGTTCAAACCTTCATGGAATATGAGCATCTTTGTGTCAACCTGAATCGTGGCGCGGACACCGCAGATTGTACACCTTAGGGTCCTCTCACACATGGGTGCGGCAAATCGCCATTTCAATCGCAGCGCTCTGCCGTGATTTCAATTTTGTTTTCACGCACGCCATTGTTGTGATGGGTGACGTGGTGCGCTAAATGGTCAAAGATAGAGCAGACCGCGCTCAAAAATCGCAGAGCTAAAAAAGACCCCGCACTAGTGTGTAAATGCGAGTTTCATGCGATATTCTTTTTCTTTGCACTGTTGGAAGCACATGCGATCTCCATGCGTGCGATGAGGCGTGGTGTTCTCTCGCCATGCATTGCAGTCTCAGATCTACAAGTGTGACATCAGCCCGAGGTTCTCCGATTGATATCGCACCCCCCCCGTCTTGTAAATTCACCATTAGGTGCCGGGCTCCTTAAGGGCCTTTTACAAGACAAGTAAGCCTGCTCCTAGGAGCGTTGGGCTGCCCAGTGATTGGCTGTGAAGCCGCACCTGATTTGCATACAAATGCTTTCACTGAAGCAATGGAGCACATTGCACAGCGCTACAAATCGCATGTATGTGCAGCCGCTGCCTTCTAACGGGTTCCGTCACATTAGCGATGTTTTATCTGATGTGATGTTGCTAGAAAAAAAATCCTGGCATATTATATACGGCCGCGATTGGCGATGTTTTGTAGCCCATGTTTCCCTATGGAGCCTCCTTGTTTATCGCATCGTACGTACGATTTTCGTACTATGCGATACATTTTTAACTAACTTTCCCGTGATAAAATTGCGAGTAGCAGCGACACAATGCGAGATTTTATTTTTGACAAGAAAAAGCATCACTGATGCGACAAAATCGCGTATACAAAACTGCGATATCGACTAAATTTTGTAGCGCCGATATCGCTGTCGCTCTTGTGAAAGAGGCCTTATGTATAATTTATGCCAGAAAATGGTGTCAATTATACCAAAAATGTACGCCAGGTTGGACCAGATGTTCATTTCTGTCTACGCACATGGATGTGCCAGTGATACAATTTTTACGCTTTTTTACCACAGGAGATCAGTGGGAATCTGCCTTCCAGGCCCCCACCAATTAACTGTTTCTGGGCTTGTGCACTTCATACACTGAGCTGATTTCTTCGTGAAGCAGACAGCTCCGTTTCCACTGTAGTGGCCAGTCTTGGTATTACAGTCAAAGCTCTAATTGAAGTGAATGGCCTTCAGTACCACGCCTGATCACTGCAGTGAGAATAGAGCTGTCTGCTTCCTGCAGAAATCAGTTCAGTGCATCGGGCTGGTAAACAGCTAATCAGTGGGGATCTAGGGCAGTGGATTTCCACGGATCTACTAATGATGGCCTGTCCTGCAGATCATCAATAGTTTTCAACTGGACAACCCCTTTAAGGTGGTTTTACATGGCTCAATATGAGCTGGATGAGGAGCGACGATCACAAAGATCATTTAAATGGCCTTCATGAAGATTGACTCAGACTGTATAGGGGGCTAACAATGGTTCACCCAGCACACACTGTCATTGGTGTTGGCAGCGCATTCCCCGTCCGCATGGGAAGAAGTGTAAGAGCAGTACAAACCAGCGTCTGCTCTCTGGTCAGCTGATTGTTGCCCTGTTTACACGAGGCAGTGATCGAGTGAATGAACACTTGTTACAAGGCTTATTAAAAGGTCTGACGTTGACTTGCAGGAATGCTGCTATCCAGTAGATGACGCTGCAGAGGTAGTGTTCCATCTTCCCAGAGGAGCATGCATAGCTTTATAAGTCTCCTCACACCTTCTAGGACCTCTCCTTAAGAAGAAACCATTCCTTTCCTGACTGAACGTTCTGATGACTATTCAGTTGTCCGTCTAAGGGCCCCTTTCCACTAGCGAGGAAATCGCACGTTTTGTAGGCCCTTAAAGGTCTTTAAAATCATTAATAGTGGTCATTAGGTGTGACCGTACCTTTAATTGTTGCATATGAGCTTTACTGTCGCTAATTAATTAGTCATTTCGCATCATTTGTATGCAGTCTAATTAGCTCGCTGTGACATCACCGGCGTGGTTGGTCAGGTGACTATTAAATACATGATGCGCTGCCGTTTACCATAGACTGGCGTGTAAGAATGTTGTGGGTGGGGGCAGCTTGTCGGTACGTTACGCCATGACTATTTTAGGCTCCGTGGCAGCCTCCTCCTGGTCACCGTCTTGGCAGGCAGTCAGGGTAACCGTCTATTAATGGTCTCAGCAGCGCTGAAGGAATGAAATAAAACCTGTCCTGTCGCTGACTGTCAAGGCCGGGGAGCAGATATAGAAAGAGCCATCAGACCCAGAAGGCAACAGTAGCAGCACTCATGTCCGTCGTCATGTGACTCTTGGACTTACCTCCGCTTGTACCTCTTCTCTTCTCTTTTAAGTAATTCCACTATGGAATCCAGAACCAAAAGGAATGCAGGGATTTCCATCATACTCCATGCCCAACCCAGGCGTCGCTGAGCATGCCGCCATCGTGTCATGTGTAGGCCTAGCAGCAGACTGCGCCCCGTTTTACATACCGGACGGTGGAGTTCTGGTCCCAGGTAACGTGGATCCTTTAACTCTGTCAGTATTTGCCTGCAGGTACTTGGGAATGAGCCCCTCTTCACCCTTCAGAGTTCTTGCTGGAACAGCTTCTCTAGTCAATAAAGGTTAATAGGAAACCATTCTAAAGACTCCAATAAGTAGGGTCAGACTGACCAGCGGGATACTAGAGGATTCCTTGGTGAGCCCAGACTCTGACTTAAAGGACTGTCCCAATTCTATATTCAGGATAGGTCATCTATAGTAGATCGGCAAAGGTCTGCCATCCAGGGCCCCCTAGGGGTCAGCTTTTCCCCCGCATCAGTGTCTTGAGCTGTTTTGCTGGAGGCAGCAGACAGCTCTATGCATTGCACAGTGGCCTGAACTGGTATTGCATGTTAAGTTTTATTCATTTGAACCCCTTAGTAACATGGCCTGTTTTGGACCTAACGCAATGATTTTTGGGAGATTTTCATCTCCCCCTTCAACAGCCATAACTTTTTACATTTTTCCAAGGACATGGCTGTATGGGGGCTTATTTTTTGAATGGTAAGCTCTGGTTTTTATATGGTACCCTTTTCTGGTTGCATAGAATGTGTTGCATACTTTTTCTAAATTTATTTTGGAGAGCAGGAAGAAAAAAAAATGTAGTAATTCTGCATTTGTTTTTTTTTGTTTTTACCGCATTAAATTTGCAGGATAAATGATGATATTTTTTCCTGTGGATTAGTATGGTTGTGGCAATACCAAAATTATATATATTTGTTTTTTAGATTTTTCTGTTTTACACAATAAAAAACCCCTTTAAAAAAAAATATATATTTCTTTGCAGCGCCGGGTGAATAGTGATGGCCCCCTTAAGTTTCAGCAAACACATGATCATTTCAATTGAAATAGTATGTTTCGATCCACATTAGACTAAGGTGCCTTTTAAGGCTCATTCACTTGGGCGTATTGACCCCGAATACCACATGAGTGTTTGTTTTTTTTTACGCTTGTAATATGCAGTTAATAGAGACCACGGTTTTCAATAAGTTCATTCATAATTGTATATTTTTGACGCGATTTTCTGTTGTGTCAAAAAATACGCAGCATGTCCTATTTTGGTACTAATTATGCACTGAAGTAGACCATAGAAGTGAATGTGCCCGAGCAAATATGTAGTGAACACACAGGAAACGTACGTACAAGCACCCCGCAGAAGTGACGAAATACGCAAGGAATAGGCGGTTTAAAAAAAAAAAAAATTATTTATTTATTTTTTGGGGGTCCGTGAACATGCTGCGTATTCCCAAACCGGACACAACTTATGCCATGTAATTAGCCCTTGGGATGCGTTTACACTTTGCAGAAATGGTGCGGACTTTAAATGCAATTAAAAGTGGATGTGTTTATGGTCTAGTTGACATAAAGGATGATCCCAAGGAGCCGCGGTCCGACACGGGCATTATATATCACAACTTGTCGTCCACTGTTGCTTATTTACCAATGTAGTTGTGCTGATATTCTGGCACAAACGCATTGAAAAACCATTCTATCCGGACTGAACATTACATTCATCAAGGTGAATCGTGACTGGAAGAAGTCTTCATAACCGAGAAACTGAAACGATCAGCACCAGTCAGAGAAGATGGAGGTAACTGCACTGTAATCACTATCACTGCACCATACAGAGGTGCACTAGAGCTACTGGCTCAGAGCCCACCAGGCTCTCTTATCTATCTGTAGATATAACATCTTTTTTCTGGGTGTGGGTAATTCTGCATTTTGCTATGGGGCGCTATAGTTTTACTATGGGGCCCCTGCTACTACTGTATCCTCCTTGGGCATATCAACCAGTCTTATGTCGCTGATCCTGATGAGGATAAGTCAGAAGTGCACTCTGTGAGAGTAAACGCTCAGCTGCAAGGAAGGGGTTAACGCTCGTACACTTGGCAGCTTCTTGTTGCTCATCCTGCGTTGCGCCATAATAGCTTTCGGTTGCTGTTACTCGCCGTCAGGTGAGGAGGACGCGCCTTGGGTGACTCAGCTAAATGCAGAAATGTACAGCGTGTGACTTGCGTAATGAGCGGAAGGACAACCCCAACCGCAGGTGGAGCGCTGGGAAGAATATATGAGATAAAAGAGCGCTGCTCCGGGCGTCTACTTGTTGTGCCTACATGTCCTATCCTGTATGATGCAACACTAAGTTTACCTGAAGGACACTGCTTGTGATGTCACACTACAACACCTGACTAAACAGAGTTGTGATGTCACAGTGCTTTATCCAGGAGCAGATACTTACTGCAGGGGACCCCCTGCAAGACCTCCAATGGCACAAATTCCATTGTCCATAGCAAAATAGCAGTGTGGGTCCGGAGCCCCTAAGCTGGGTGACATTCTGACCAAGTTTGGGGTCCCATCTCTGCTGTCAGGTTCTGTTGTCCAGCCATGTCTTAGGAACTAAACAAGGAAAAACAGACCTATGTGATTGTGTGATGTCCAGTATGTAATGTCTGATCTATATGCCTGTGTGATGTACAGTATCCACATGTTATGTATATACTTGTCTGATGTGCAGTACAAAGAACGTTTGGTACTATGGACCCACTTGTGCCAACCAACAGGCAGGATCTACGGACAGGAACTGGAGCAGAGACAGAACCGACAAAGAGCAAATGGGTTGGCGACCGAGCAGGGACAAGGACGAATACAAGACAGGAAATGGTGCAGACACACTAGCAAGGCAGAGTACCTGTGCTGGCAGCAGGAGCAAAACACCCCAGGAAAGATGTAAAGACAGGAAGACAGTAAACATACAGGATAAAGCAGACAATAAAATAGAGACAGGATCAACAGTGGAAAATGTATACAGAGATATAAGTACAGGATCAGACCAGACAACAAAGTCAGACAGGCGACCCATGTATGCTGGGTGTCTGAGACAAACACAGACAAACACACAACAACACTTAGGCAAAGAGGGAGGGACCCCAGCTCACTTAAATAGGAGGGTAATTGCCTATTAAGCAGCAGCTGGTCCTACCAAAACTCTTGACAAGACCGAACTCTACAGTGACATGGAGGAATATTTCAGGAGACTAAGCCTGAAAGAGTTCTTCCATGACAAAGAGGACACAGGACTTTCAAGCACCCAAACATAGGAGAAACTAGGGGCCAGGAAGAAGTCTGATTGGACACCCTCTCCTAGCCTCAACCCCACTTTGGACAAATATACAGACCCCTTTAGACATGTGGTTCATTACACTATACTGGAAGCATTTAATAAAAAGGAAGCATTTAATATCAATATGCAGGAAAGAAGGGCCATCTATGCCCTCAAAAATAATGATTACCATTAAACCTGCAGATAAGGGTGGTCCTATAGTCCTCATGACATCAGACTACATGAAAAAAAGACAGACCAGCTGATGGACACCAGATACTACACCAAACTGGATCAAGACCCTACTCAGAAATATGTGAGGGAATTGAGAAGGGTTGTCAGAAGCCTGTCTGTGGGCTCCACAAAACTTCTGGACTTGATACCGGAGAACCCCAAGGTGGGAACATTCTACATGCTTCCAAAACTACACAAAGCTGGCAACCCAGGAAGGCCGATTATCTCAGGTGTGGGAACCCTGGGGGCTCCACAAGACTTTTGGACTTGATACCAGAGAACCCCATGATTGGTGCATTCTATATGCTTCACAAAGCTACACAAAGCTGGCAACCTAGGGAGGCTAATTATCTCAGGTGTGGAACCTTCACTAAAGGAAGCTCAGGATGGGTAGAAAGTGTCCTTAAACCACTGGTGAGGAACACAACTAGCTACTTGCAGGACACCACGGTCCTACTGAACAAACTATCAACCGTAGGTCCCCTTCCCGATGGCGCCATCCTGGCCACCATGGATGTGAAATCCTTATATTCCACATCCCACACAAGGATGGACTAACAGCCTGCCTGGCACACCTTGAGGCCAATGGGTTGCCTCTGAATTAGTGTTACAACTCACGAGATTCTTCCTCACGCACAATTATTTTTTTCTTTGGCAAGGGATATTCCTGCAACTCATCGGAACTGCCATGGGCAATAAAATGGCACCGCAACATGCCAACCTTTTCATGGCAAAATTGGAGAGTGACTTTCTCGTCTCCTGCTCCAGCAAACCATTGGCCTACTTTCGCTACACTGATGACATCATAATCATCTGGATCAACACCGAACAAGAACTAATAAAATTCCATGAGAGATTCAATGCATTTCACCCACCATAAACCTGACATTAAGCTTCATGTATACAGAAATTAACTTTTTGGACACCACCATAAAAATTTCAAACAATTCAATACAGACATCCCTATACCGGAAACCGATTGATCGGCTCACATTCCACCAATGGGACGGCTCCCATCCTAAACACATCAAAAAGTCCATTGTCTACAGCCAGGCCATCAGATACAACTGGATCTGCTCCAACCCAACAGACAAAGAGGAATATTTATACCATCTTAAAAATTAATTTACAAATCAGAGTGACCATCCCACCTCAACTGATGACCAAATCACCAGAGCCACCAGGATACCCAGAAATCAACTACTCCGATACATAGAGAAGGAAGGAAATGGTCGTGTGCCTCTAGTAGTGACCTACAATCCACAGCTAGAGGTACTAAGGAAGACTGCAAAGAAACTCCATCATACCCTACACAAGGATGACTGTCTGACCACCATATTCCCGGAACCTCCCCTCCTATGTTACAGGCAACCACCAAGTCTGAGGAAATTTATAATCAGGAGTGCATTGCCCTCTGACACACAAAAAAGGAGCTTTACTTGTGTGATGTACACTATATACCTGTGTGGTTTGTATACTAATGTGATATACAGTATATACCTAATCATAGAATGGTAGAGTTGGAAGGGACCTACAGGGTCTTCGGGTCCAACCCCCTGCTCAGTGCAGGATCACTAAATCACCCCAGACAGATATTTGTCCAGCCTTTGTTTGAACACTTCCATTGAAGGAGAACTCCGCACCTCCCATGGTAACCTGTTCCACTCATTGATCCCCTCACTGTCTAATATCTAATCTGTGTCTCCTCCCTTTCAGTTTCATCCCATTGCTTCTAGTCTTTCCTTGTGCAGATGAGAATAGAGCTGATGCCTCTGCAGTGTGACAGCCCTTCAGATATTTGTAGACAGCTATTCTAGTATTCACAGTATTCCAGCTGAGGTCTGACTAAAGGCCCATTTAGACACAACGATTATCACTCAATAGCCATCTTTTGAGCGATAATCGTTGTGTGTAACTGCACTGACATCGTGCAGTTTTTGTTATCCCGTCCCTCATCGTTGTCTTTCAGCGTGCTGAAAGACAACAATGAGCCTTATCAGGGATTCACAGCGGGATACAGCTGATACTATTGTTTCACCTGTATCCTGCTCACTGATAACGGGCTGCGTATGAAGAACAGAGCGGTCCAGCTCTACTCTCCATACCCGGCACGGAGCGCTCGGCTGTATAATAGCCAGGCGCTCCATGCAGAAAACAGCTGGATGCAGAAGACAAGCGGGGACACCCCGCTTGTCTTCTGCATCCTCCGCTGGCAGCGCAAGGTTATCGCTCATCTTGCGCTGTAAATGACACAACGATGATCGCTCAAAAGTCGCTTGAGCGACATCTTTTGAGCGATTATCGTTGCGTCTAAACCAGCCTTAAGGAAGAGTAGAGGGGATAATGACCTCACGTGATCTAGACTCTATGCTTCTCTTAATACATCCTAGAATTGTGTTTGCCTTTTTGGCTGCTGCATCACATTGTTGACTCATGTTCAGTCTATGATCTATTAATATACCCAAGTTTTTTTCACATGTGCTGCTTAGCCCAATTCCTCCCATTCTGTATGTGCTTTCTTCATTTTTCTTGCCCAGATGTAGGACTTTGCATTTCTCCTTGTTAAATACTATTCTGTTAGTTGCCGCCCACTGTGCAGGCTTTTCTAGATCTTTTTGAATCCTCTTTCTCTTTTCCCTAGTGTTCGCTATCTCTCCTAGCAAATTTGATCAGTTTCCCATCAATTCCCTCCTCCAGATCATTTATAAAAATGTTGAACACCACTGGGCCTAGGACAGAACCTTGTAGTACCCCACTTCATACATTCTTCCATTTGGGTGTGCAGCCATTTATGACCACTCTTTGAGTATGATTACTTGGCCAGTTGTGAATCCACCTAACAGTTGCCTTGTCAATCCCATATTTGGTCATTTTTTTCAATAAGTATAGTATGAGATACTTTGTCAAATGCTTTACTAAAGTCAAGATATACTATATCCACCACATTTCCATGATCAACCCAGTCGGTGATTCTGTCATAGAAGGAAATTAGATGAGTCTGGAATGGCTTATTTGTTACATACCCATGCTGGCTCTGGTTAATTACTCCAATCTCATCCAAGTACTTGCATACATGCTGTTTAATAATTTGTTCAGAAACCTTTCCCGGTATAGAAGTCAGGCTCACAGGTCTGTAGTTTCCTGGATCCACCTTCTTCCCTTTTTTTGAAGATGGGAACAACATTTGCCCCTTTCCACTCTTCTGGGACTTCTCCTGTTCTCAAGGAATTTTCAAAGATTATGGAGAGTGGTTCAGCAATTACCTCCGCTGCTTCCTTTAGTATCCTAGGATGTAATTCATTTAGGCCTGGAGACTTGAATTTATGTAAGTTAGCTAAGTATTCTCTCCCCATCTCTCAGCTTATAGATAGCCTGCATTCTTTTATTCCCCCAGTAGCACAGGGAAGATCAGCTGCTGTTACATCTACTTTTCTTAGAGAAAACCGATACAAAATGGGATGGAATGTACAAGTTCGACCTTGTCAACATTAATCTTAAAAAATTCACAATTTTCATCCAGTAAACATCCAATAGCATCTTGGACTTTTCTTTTGCTTTTGCCCCCCCCCCCCCAAATCCTTTTTTTATTGCTTTTGGCCTCTGTTGCAAGCATCAATTTATCATCAGCTTTTCTGACACTTTTCTGCCCTACAGCTTCTGCAGACCGCATTATATTCTTCTATAGGCCTCATGCCCATGACTGGGTCGGATCCCGCCTGCTAAATCTCGCAGCGAAATCAGACCCAGCAACCCCCCCCCCCTCCCCCCCAGAGATTCCATACTCACCTCTCTGGATCCGTGGCGAGAGTCTCTGCCAGTGAGTCGGTGCACCTGCAGTTCATGATGCGCCGGCACTGGGCGGTGATGCGATTTCCTGCGATACTTCTGCTGAACTCACAGCGCGGAGTCTCACAGGATGGACTGCTTCCATTGACTGCAATGGAAGCTGTCCGCACAATTTTCCACGATGAATAGAATGGCGATTCCTCCCTGTGAGCGGAAAATTGCAGTTGATTTCCACTTGTGAGCAGAGGAAAATTTGTTAACATTGCATGTCTATGGACAGCTATTGCTGCCGGATTTGCGGCAGGTATCTGTCCGCGATTCTCGCAGCAATTATCCGTCCGTGGGCATTGGGCCTTAGGTATTCCCCCTCTTTTCATTTGATAAACATATTTTTCTTCCTTTTTACCATGTGTTCAAGTTCTGTGTTCATCCATCCGGGTCTCTTTAAATACTTCCCATTCTTCCCTCTTTTAGGGATTGTTAACGTTTGTGCTTTTGAGAATCTCATTTCACAATATTTCCCAACCTTCTCGGACATTTCTGTCCTTAAGAACATCCAGTCATTGGGTTCTTCCTCTCCCCTTTCTGAGTTAATTGAAATCTGCCTTTTTGAAATCCAACCTTGAGGTCTGAGTCTTCTCAGGTCTTCCTCCCCATTTTAGCCAACATCCAAGGATATCATGATCACTGCCTCCTAAGGTCCCAGCCACCCTTACTTCCTCATCCATTTCCTCCCTGTTGGTAAGAATTAGGTCCAAGATAGCAGATCCCCCTTGTTTTCTCTTCCACCTTATGGAAGATAAAGTTGTCAGCAAGAGCGGATAAGAATTTGTTGAATCCATTACTTTTACCTGAGAGATTCCCAACAAATGTCTGGATAGGTAAAATCTCCCATGATCACTATGTTGTGATTCTTTGAGAGCTTGGCCATCTGATGTAGAAAGAGTTCCTCCATATCTTCTGCTTGTCCAGACGGCCTATAGTAAATGCCTACAATGGTGTCCTTTCTGTTGTTCTCTCCTTGTATTCTTACCCAAACAGTTTCTACAGAACTCCCAGCTCTGAAGCTTGAATCTCTGTGGAGATGAATGTTTTCCCAACATACAACACAACACCTCCTCCCCTTTTATTAGGTCTGTTCCTTATAAATAAGTTGTATCCTTCAAGCCTTGTATTCCCATCATGTGTATCATTCCACCAAGTTTCCGTGATGCCGATGACATCATATTTCTCTTCCTGTGTTAGGAGCTCCAATTCTCATGTAGAAACATGTTAGTTTGTGATCGGGGTCTCTTGCTCCTCTACTTGCCTTCTGAATTTTTTGTCTTGGTTCTTTGTTTCCACTTCTGGAAATATACCATTGTTATGTACACTATATACCTGTGAGCATATACGTGTGTGATGTACAGTATATACTTCTGTGCTATATATATCTGTGGGATGCACAGTGTATACCTGTCTGAGGTACAGTATATACTTGTGAATATATACTTCTGTGATATACAATATATACTTGTGGGATGTACAGTATATACCTGTGTGCTGTATATACCAGTGTTATTTATGAGCCTGTGTGATTGATGTACAGTATATACCTGTGTGATATACAATATATACGTATGGGCTGTACTGTATACACTAGTGTGATGCATATAATTTTGTGATGTACAGTATACACCTGTATGATGTATTTACCTGTGTGATGTACAGTATAGACTTGCGTGATGTATATACCTGTGATGTACATTAAATACCTGTGAGTATATACCTGTGTGATGTACACCATATATCTGTGAGTATACGCTTGTGTGATGTACATTATGTACCTGTGTGATGTAGGTTATTTACCTGTGTGGTGAGTATCTCTGTGTATTGTATACTATATACCTGTGTGGTGTGTATATATATGTGTTTACATATACCTGTGCGATATATAATAGACACCTGTGTTGTATATGTCTGTGTACGGTGCATGCCTGGACTGACTGCACTACCGCATCCAGAGGGGTCACCACCTTCCAGTCGAAAAAGAAAAGTGAACTTTAGGACATGAAACATTTGGACACTATTGGGCAACGCAAGCAATGAACACCCTGCGCGCATGACTGCTATTGTAGCAAGGGAGCTGAGGCACTTTTACATCAATATAGCAGCGCTCCAAGAGACCCGGAGTGCAGGAGAGGAATAGATGAAGGAAGAAATAGGAGGCTACACCTTTTTTTTTTTTTTTGAAGGGCCTGCTTGAACAAGAATGAAGAATACATGAGGTTGGCTTTGCTATTTAAACCGACCTGGGGAAGAATCTGTCTGACGCACCCATCGGCATCAGCGAACGACTCTCCGAATTTTGTGAAAAACCAGCAGACAA
This sequence comes from Eleutherodactylus coqui, assembly GCF_035609145.1. Lineage (NCBI taxonomy): Eukaryota > Metazoa > Chordata > Amphibia > Anura > Eleutherodactylidae > Eleutherodactylus > Eleutherodactylus coqui. The sequence goes on from NC_089848.1 coordinate 109,739,188, forward strand.
CTATCATAAGTGCCCATGCACCAACATTAGATGCTGACGAAGACATCAAGGAAAAATTTACGGTCAGCTGGACACCATCCTATCGGAGATATGGAGGACAAAGTCATCCTCCTGGGCGATTTTGATGCAAGAGCTTGACGAAACTTCGACCTGTGGCCAGGGAATATAGGAAAAAATAAGGTTGGAAACAGCAAATCTAACAGCATCCTACTTCTTACTAAGTGTGCGGAACATAACCTTGTTATCACCAAAACACTCTTCTGCCAGAAAAACAAGTTTTAGACATCATGGAAGCACCACCGGTCAAAGCATTGGCACCTCTTAGACTATGTAATTATACGTGCCAGAGACCGCCGCAATGTACTTCTCACAAGAGCCATGACAGGCGCTGATGATTGCTGGACAGACCACAAGTTAATTTGATGGCCATCAAGATTACCCCCAAACGCAGACTCCAAGGAAGAAAGATAAGATGAAAATGAACACCCGAGCCCATCAAGAGCCCTCTAAACGATTCCGTCTCCAAACCATACTGTAGGATCGTCTATCCATGGAATACCCTGAAAATGATAACGACATCCACCAACTAATCGATAAGTGGAAAGCCTTCCAAATATGGCAAAGAGACACCAACTGAGATCTACACTAGTGCAAAAGCTGAGGTGCAAAGAAGGACCAGAGAACTCAAGAACAACTGGTGGACGAAAAAAGCGGAAGGAAGTCAGCAAAGCCATCAGCCAAATAAAAAAGAACAAAGCCAGCGGACCTGATAGGATCCCTGTTGAAATCCTTAAAGAGGGTGGACCTGAGCTGACACAACACCTCCACCAGCTGATTGAAAAAGTGTGGGGGACCAAGAAACTCCTGGCAGCTTTAAGGACGCTGCTATCATCACCTTTTTCAAAAGGGAAAGCACAGACTGTGGAAACTATCGAGGTGTCTCCCTTCTAACTTCCACTGGGCAAATCCTTGCAAGAATCTTTGCAAACTGTTTTTTAGCCATTTCAGAAGGCATCTTTCCGGAATCCCAGAATGGCTTCCGCCCTTCCAGAGTACAGTGGATATGATCTTCACCGCACGACCGCTCCAAGAAAAATGCAGGGAACAAAACCAACCACTGTACATGGCTTTCATTGACCTCACAAAGGCATTCGACACAGTGAATGGCAATGCTCTTTGGACCATCCTTCAAGAAATCGGATGCCTAGATAAATTCGTGAACATGTTGGCAATGGTCTTGGACAGCAATGGCTCCCAAAGTGACCCATTTAAGATGGAATCAGGGGTCAAAGAGGGTTGTGTTATTGCCTCCACTTTATTTTCCATCTTTATAGCTTTGTTGATAGGAAGCTTCCAACCGGCGTGGAAATCATCTATCGAACAGATGGTAAATTATTTAACCTTAACAGACTAAAAGCCAAAACCAAGGTCACAACAATGTGTTCTAGAACTCCAATAAGCTGATGATAACATAGTCTGTGCGCCTTCAGAAGAAGACCTACAAGCCACTTTAAACATCTTTGCAGAAGCTTACGAAAAGCTTGGCCTCTCACTGAACATAGCCCGTGATGGTGATGTACGCTATACACCTATGCGGTGTATATACATATGTGGTGTATATGCATCTGTAGGGTACAATAGACACCTGTGTACACGATGGCTGATACTGGCGTGGATATCACATAATTGGAAAAAGCAAAACTGAAAACCACGGAGGGAGGGAGCCTGTAGGACTACATATATAATGTACACTATACACCTGTGTTGTGTACACTATATACCTGTGATGTATATACCAATGTGATGTGCAGTATAAACCTATATCATATAGATACCTGTGTGATGTACACTATATACTCGAGATGTGTGTACTTGTTGGATGTACAGTATACAGCTGTATGATGTGATGTATAAACATGTAAGATATACAGTATATAGCAGTGTGGTGTATACACCTGTGTGATGTACAGTATATACATTTGCGATGTACTGTATATACTAGTGTGATGCATATACCTGTGTGATGTATAATATACATCACACTGTATACTGTACATCACACAGCTATTACAGAACCTGTGTAATGTCCACACCAGTGGGAAGTATAGGATATACCTGTATGATAAATACACCTATGTGATATACAGTATATGCCTGTATGATATACAGTATATCTGTGCAATCTATATACCAGTGTGATGTGAATTATACACATGTGCGATGTACAGTATACACCTGTAGGATGTATATACCTGTGTAATGTACAGTATATACAAGTGTGGTATACACTATACACTTATGTGGTGTAAATAATACCTGTATATTGTACACTATATACACGGAGCCCTGTAGAATGTATATACACACACAAGTATAATCTGCCCCCTCCTGCTATACACACACACACACTCACACACACTCACTCACTCACTCACTCACTCACTCACTACAGGGTTCAGTGTATAATGTCCCCCCTCCTGCTATATATACTATACATACTACAATGCTCAGTGTATAATGTGTCCCCCTCCTGCTATATATACTATGCATACTACAGGGCTTAGTGTATAATGTGTCCCCTCCTGCTATATATACACTATACATACTACAGGGCTCAGTGTATAATGTCTCCCTTCTGCTATATATACTATACATACTACAGGGCTCATTGTATAATGTCTCCCTTCTGCTATATATACTATGCATACTACAGGGCTCAGTGTATAATGTGCCCCCTCCTGCTATATATACACTATACATACTACAGGGCTCAGTCTATAATGTCTCCCTTCTGCTATATATACTATACATACTACAGGGCTCATTGTATAATGTCTCCCTTCTGCTATATATACTATGCATACTACATGGCTCAGTGTATAATGTGCCCCCTCCTGCTATATATACACTATACATACTACAGGGTTCATTGTATAATGTCTCCCTTCTGCTATATATACTATACATACTACAGGGCTCAGTGTATAATGTGCCCCCTCCTGCTATATATACACTATACATACTACAGGGCTCGGTGTATAATCTGTTCCCCTCCTATATATACTATACATACTACATGGCTCTGTGTATAATGTGCCCCCCTCCTGCTATGTATACTATACATACTACAGGGCTCAGTGTATAATGTGTCCCTTCTGCTATATATACTATACATACTACAGGGATCAGTGTATAATGTGTCCCTTCTGCTATATATACTATACATACTACAGGGATCAGTGTATAATGTGTCCCTTCTGCTATATATACTATACATACTACAGGGATCAGTGTATAATGTGTCCCCTCTTCCTGCTATATATACTATACATACTACAGGGCTCAGTGTATAATGTGTTCCCCTCCTATATATACTATACATACTACATGGCTCTGTGTATAATGTGCCCCCCTCCTGCTATATATACTATACATACTACAGGGCTCAATGTATAATGTGCCCCCCTCCTGCTATATATACTATACATACTACAGGGCTCAATGTATAATGTGCCCCCTCCTGCTATATATACTATACATACTACAGGGCTCAGTGTATAATGTGTCCCTCCTGCTATATATACTATACATACTACAGGGCTCAGTGTATAATCTGTTCCCCTCCTGCTATATATACTATACATACTACAGGGCTCTGTGTATAATGTGCCCCCCTCCTGCTATATATACTATACATACTACAGGGATCAGTGTATAATGTGTCTCCTCCTCCTGCTATATAAACTTTACATACTACAGGGCTCAGTGTATAATGTGCCCCCTCCTGCTATATATACTATACATACTACAGGGCTCAGTGTATAATGTGTTCCCCTCCTATATATACTATACATACTACAGGGCTCAGTGTATAATGTGTTCCCCTCCTATATATACTATACATACTACATGGCTCTGTGTATAATGTGCCCCCCTCCTGCTATATATACTATACATACTACAGGGATCAGTGTATAATGTGTCCCCTCCTGCTATATAAACTTTACATACTACAGGGCTCAGTGTATAATGTGCCCCCTCCTGCTATATATACTATACATACTACAGGGCTCAGTGTATAATGTGTTCTCCTCCTATATATACTATACATACTACATGGCTCTGTGTATAATGTGCCCCCCTCCTGCTATATATACTATACATACTACAGGGCTCAGTGTATAATCTGTTCCCCTCCTGCTATATATATACTATACATACTACAGGGCTCAGTGTATAATTTGCCCACCCCTTATATATATACTATACATATTACAGGGCTCAGTGTATAATCTGTTCCCCTCCTATATATACTATACATACTACAGGGCTCAGTGTATAATGTGCCCCCTCCTACTATATATACTATACATACTACAGGGCTCAGTGTATAATTTGCCCACCCCTTATATATATACTATACATACTACAGGGCTCAGTGTATAATGTGTTCCCCTCCTATATATACTATACATACTACATGGCTCTCTGTATAATGTGCGCCCCTCCTGCTATATATACTATACATACTACAGGGATCAGTGTATAATGTGCCCCCTCCTGCTATATAAACTTTACATACTACAGGGCTCAGTGTATAATGTGTTCCCCTCCTATATATACTATACATACTACATGGCTCTGTGTATAATGTGCCCCCCTCCTGCTATATATACTATACATACTACAGGGCTCAATGTATAATGTGCCCCATCCTGCTATATATACTATACATACTACAGGGCTCAGTGTATAATGTGTCCCTCCTGCTATATATACTATACATACTACAGGGCTCAGTGTATAATCTGTTCCCCTCCTGCTATATATATACTATACATACTACAGGGCTCAGTGTATAATTTGCCCACCCCTTATATATATACTATACATATTACAGGGCTCAGTGTATAATCTGTTCCCCTCCTATATATACTATACATACTACATGGCTCTGTGTATAATGTGCCCCCCTCCTGCTATATATACTATACATACTACAGGGCTCAATGTATAATGTGCCCCCTCCTGATTATATATACTATACATACTACAGGGCTCAGTGTATAATCTGTTCCCCTCCTATATATACTATACATACTACATGGCTCTGTGTATAATGTGCCCCCTCCTGCTATATATACTATACATACTACAGGGCTCAATGTATAATGTGTCCCTCCTGCTATATATACTATACATACTACATGGCTCTGAGTATAATGTGCCCCCCTCCTGCTATATATACTATACATACTACAGGGCTCAATGTATAACGTGCCCCCTCCTGCTATATATACTATACATACTACAGGGATCAGTGTATAATGTGTCCCCTCTTCCTGCTATATATACTATACATACTACAGGGCTCAGTGTATAATGTGTTCCCCTACTATATATACTATACATACTACATGGCTCAATGTATAATGTGCCCCCTCCTGATTATATATACTATACATACTACAGGGCTCAGTGTATAATCTGTTCCCCTCCTATATATACTATACATACTACAGGGCTCAGTGTATAATGTGTCCCTCCTGCTATATATACTATACATACTACAGGGCTCAGTGTATAATCTGTTCCCCTCCTGCTATATATACTATACATACTACAGGGCTCAGTGCATAATGTGCCCCCTCCTGATATATATACTATACATACTACAGGGCTCAATGTATAATGTGTCCCTCCTGCCATATATACTATACATACTACAGGGCTCAGTGCATAATGTGTCCCTCCTGCTATATATACTATACATACTACAGGGCTCAGTGTATAATGTGCCCCCTCCTGATATATATACTATACATACTACAGGGCTCAGTGCATAATGTGCCCCCTCCTGCTATATTTACTATACATACTACAGGGCTCAGTGTATAATGTGCCCCCTCCTTCTATCTATCTATCTATCTATCTATCTATCTATCTATCTATCTATCTATCTATCTATCTATCTATCTATAGTATACATACTACAGGGATCAGTGTATAATGTGTCCTCTCCTGCTATATATACTATACATACTACAGGGATCAGTGTATAATGTGCCCCCCCTGCTATATATACTATACATACTACAGGGCTCAGTGTATAATCTGTTCCCCTCCTGCTATATATACTATACATACTACATGGCTCTGTGTATAATGTGCCCCCCTCCTGCTATATATACTATACATACTACAGGGCTCAGTGTATAATGTGCCCCCTCCTGATATATATACTATACATACTACAGGACTCAGTGTATAATGTGCCCCCTCCTGCTATATATACTATACATACTACAAGGCTCAATGTATAATGTGCCCCTCCTGCTATATATACTATACATACTACAGGGCTCAGTGTATAATGTCCCCCCTCCTGCTATATATACTATACATACTACAGGGCTCAGTGTATAATGTGCCCCTTCCTGCTATATATACTATACATACTACAGGGCTCAGTGTATAATGTGCCCCCTCCTGCTATATATATACTATACATACTACAGGGCTCAGTGTATAATCTGTTCCCCTCCTATATATACTATACATACTACATGGCTCTGTGTATAATGTGCCCCCCCCCTCCTGCTATATATATTATACATACTACAGGGCTCAATGTATAATGTGCCCCCTCCTGCCATATATACTATACATACTACAGGGATCAGTGTATAATGTGTCCCCTCTTCCTGCTATATATACTATACATACTACAGGGCTCAGTGTATAATGTGTTCCCCTCCTATATATACTATACATACTACATGGCTCAATGTATAATGTGCCCCCTCCTGATTATATATACTATACATACTACAGGGCTCAGTGTATAATCTGTTCCCCTCCTATATATACTATACGTACTACAGGGCTCAGTGTATAATGTGTCCCTCCTGCTATATATACTATACATACTACAGGGCTCAGTGTATAATCTGTTCCCCTCCTGCTATATATACTATACATACTACAGGGCTCAGTGCATAATGTGCCCCCTCCTGATATATATACTATACATACTACAGGGCTCAATGTATAATGTGTCCCTCCTGCCATATATACTATACATACTACAGGGCTCAGTGCATAATGTGTCCCTCCTGCTATATATACTATACATACTACAGGGCTCAGTGTATAATGTGCCCCCTCCTGATATATATACTATACATACTACAGGGCTCAGTGCATAATGTGCCCCCTCCTTCTATATTTACTATACATACTACAGGGCTCAGTGTATAATGTGCCCCCTCCTTCTATCTATCTATCTATCTATCTATCTATCTATCTATCTATCTATCTATCTATAGTATACATACTACAGGGATCAGTGTATAATGTGTCCCCTCCTGCTATATATACTATACATACTACAGGGCTCAGTGTATAATGTGCCCCCCCTGCTATATATACTATACATACTACAGGGCTCAGTGTATAATCTGTTCCCCTCCTGCTATATATACTATACATACTACATGGCTCTGTGTATAATGTGCCCCCCTCCTGCTATATATACTATACATACTACAGGGCTCAGTGTATAATGTGCCCCCTCCTGATATATATACTATACATACTACAGGACTCAGTGTATAATGTGCCCCCTCCTGCTATATATACTATACATACTACAAGGCTCAGTGTATAATGTCCCCCCTCCTGCTATATATACTATACATACTACAGGGCTCAGTGTATAATGTGCCCCTTCCTGCTATATATACTTTACATACTACAGGGCTCAGTGTATAATGTGCCCCCTCCTGCTATATATACACTATACATACTACAGGGCTCAGTGTATAATCTGTTCCCCTCCTATATATACTATACATACTACAGGGCTCAGTGTATAATGTGCCCCCTCCTGATATATATACTATACATACTACAGGACTCAGTGTATAATGTGCCCCCTCCTGCTATATATACTATACATACTACAAGGCTCAATGTATAATGTGCCCTTCCTGCTATATATACTATACATACTACAGGGCTCAGTGTATAATGTGCCCCCTCCTGATATATATACTATACATACTACAGGATTCAGTGTATAATGTGCCCCCTCCTGCTATATATACTATACATACTACAGGGCTCAGTGTATATTGTGCCCCCTCCTATATATACTATACATACTACAGGGCTCAATGTATAATGTGCCCCCTCCTGCTATATATACTATACATACTACAGGGCTCAGTGTATAATGTGTCCCTCCTGCTATATATACTATACATACTACAGGGCTCAGTGTATAATCTGTTCCCCTACTGCTATATATATACTATACATACTACAGAGCTCTGTGAATAATTTGCCCACCCCTTATATATATAGTATACATATTACAGGGCTCAGTGTATAATCTGTTCCCCTCCTATATATACTATACATACTACAGGGCTCTGTGTATAATGTGCCCCCCTCCTGCTATATATACTATACATACTACAGGGCTCAATGTATAATGTCTCCCTTCTGCTATATATACTATACATACTACAGGGATCAGTGTATAATGTGTCCCCTCTTCCTGCTATATATACTATACATACTACAGGGCTCAATGTATAATGTGTTCGCCTCCTATATATACTATACATACTACATGGCTCTGTGTATAATGTGTTCCCCTCCTGATATATATACTATACATACTACAGGGCTCAGTGCATAATGTGCCCCCTCCTGATATATATATCTATATATATATCTATATCTATCTATCTATCTATCTATCTATCTATCTATCTATCTATATATATATATATATATATATATATATATATAGTATACATACTACAGGGATAAGTGTATAATGTGTCCCCTCCTGCTATATATACTATACATACTGCAAGGCTCAATGTATAATGTGTCCCTTCTGCTATATATACTATACATACTACAGGGCTCAGTGTATAATGTGCCCCCTCCTGCTATATATACTATACATACTACAGGGATCAGTGTATAATCTGTTCCCCTCCTATATATACTATACATACTACATGGCTCTGTGTATAATGTGCCCCCTCCTGCTATATATACTATACATACTACAGGGCTCAATGTATAATGTGTCCCTTCTGCTATATATACTATACATACTACAGGGCTCAGTGTATAATGTGCCCCCTCCTGCTATATATACTATACATACTACAGGGATCAGTGTATAATCTGTTCCCCTCCTGCTATATATACTATACATACTACAGGGCTCAGTGTATAATGTGCCCCCTCCTGCTATATATACTATACATACTACAGAGCTTAGTGTATAATGTGCCCCCTCCTGCTATATATACTATACATGCTACAGGGATCAGTGTATAATGTGTCTCCTCCTACTGCTATATATACTATACATACTACAGGGCTCAGTGTATAATGTGCCCCTCCTGCTATATATACTATACATACTACAGGGCTCAGTGTATAATGTCCCCCCCCCTGCTATATATACTATACATACTACAGGGCTCAGTGTATAATGTGCCCCCTCCTGCTATATATACTATACATACTACAGGGCTCAGTGTATAATGTGCCCCCCCCCCCCCGCTATATATACTATAAATACTACAGGGCTAAGTGTATAATCTGTTCCCCTCCAATATATACTATACATACTACATGGCTCAGTGTATAATGTGCCCCTCCTGCTATATATACTATACATACTACAGGGATCAGTGAATAATGTGCCCCCTCCTGCTATATATACTATACATACTACAGGGCTCAGTGTATAATGTGCCCCCTCCTGCTATATATACTATACATACTACAGGGCTCAGTGTATAATGTGCCCCCTCCTGCTATATATACTATACATACTACAGGGCTCAGTGTATAATGTACCCCTCCTGCTATATATACTATACATACTACAGGGCTCAATGTATAATGTGCCCCTCCTGCTAGATATACTATACATACTACAGGGCTCAGTGTATAATGTGCCACCTCCTGCTATATATACTATACATACTACATGGCTTAGTGTATAATGTGTCCCTCCTGCTATATATACTATACATGCTACAGGGCTCAGTGTATAATGTGTCCCTTCCTGATACATATACTATACATACTACAGGGCTCAGTGTATAATGTGCCCCCTCCTGCTATATATACTATATATACTACAGGGCTCAGTGTATAATGTGCCCCCTCCTGCTATATATACTATACATACTACAGGGCTCAGTGTATAATGTGTTCCCCTCCTGCTATTTATACTATACATACTACAGGGCTCAGTGTATAATGTGTCCCATCCTGCTATATATACTATACATACAACAGGGCTCAGTGTATAATGTGTCCCCTCCTGCTATATATACTATACATACTACAGGGCTCTGTGTATAATGTGCCCCCCCTGCTATATATACTATACATACTACAGGGCTCAGTGTATAATGTGCCCCCGCCTGCTATATATACTATACATACTACAGGGATCAGTGTATAATCTGTTCCCCTTCTGCTATATATTTCATACATACTACAGGGCTTAATGTATAATGTGCCCCCTCCTGCTATATATACTATACATACTACATGGCTCAGTGTATAATGTGTCCCCTCCTGCTATATATACTATACATACTGCATGGCTCAGTGTATAATGTGTCCCTTCTGCTATATATACTATACATACTGCATGGCTCAGTGTATAATGTGTCCCTTCTGCTATATATACTATACATACTACAGGGATCAGTGTATAATGTGTCCCCTCTTCCTGCTATAAATACTATACATACTACATGGCTCTGTGTATAATGTGCCCCCTCCTGCTATATATACTATACATACTACAGGGCTCAGTGTATAATGTGTCCCTCCTGCTATATATACTATACATACTACAGGGCTCAGTGTATAATCTGTTCCCCTCCTGCTATATATACTATACATACTACAGGGCTCTGTGTATAATGTGCCCCCCTCCTGCTATATATACTATACATACTACAGGGCTCAATGTATAATCTGTTCCCCTCCTATATATCCTATACATACTACATGGCTCTGTGTATAATGTGCCCCCCTCCTGCTATATATACTATACATACTACAGGGATCAGTGTATAATGTGTCCCCTCCTGCTATATAAACTTTACATACTACAGGGCTCAGTGTATAATGTGCCCCCTCCTGCTATATATACTATACATACTACAGGGCTCAGTGTATAATGTGTTCTCCTCCTATATATACTATACATACTACATGGCTCTGTGTATAATGTGCCCCCCTCCTGCTATATATACTATACATACTACAGGGCTCAGTGTATAATCTGTTCCCCTCCTGCTATATATATACTATACATACTACAGGGCTCAGTGAATAATTTGCCCACCCCTTATATATATACTATACATATTACAGGGCTCAGTGTATAATCTTTTCCCCTCCTATATATACTATACATACTACAGGGCTCAGTGTATAATGTGCCCCCTCCTACTATATATACTATACATACTACAGGGCTCAGTGTATAATTTGCCCACCCCTTATATATATACTATACATACTACAGGGCTCAGTGTATAATGTGTTCCCCTCCTATATATACTATACATACTACATGGCTCTCTGTATAATGTGCGCCCCTCCTGCTATATATACTATACATACTACAGGGATCAGTGTATAATGTGCCCCCTCCTGCTATATAAACTTTACATACTACAGGGCTCAGTGTATAATGTGCCCCCTCCTGCTATATATACTATACATACTACAGGGCTCAGTGTATAATGTGTTCCCCTCCTATATATACTATACATACTACATGGCTCTGTGTATAATGTGCCCCCCTCCTGCTATATATACTATACATACTACAGGGCTCAATGTATAATGTGCCCCATCCTGCTATATATACTATACATACTACAGGGCTCAGTGTATGTGTCCCTCCTGCTATATAAACTATACATACTACAGGGCTCAGTGTATGTGTCCCTCCTGCTATATATACTATACATACTACAGGGCTCAGTGTATAATCTGTTCCCCTCCTGCTATATATATATACTATACATACTACAGGGCTCAGTGTATAATTTGCCCACCCCTTATATATATACTATACATATTACAGGGCTCAGTGTATAATCTGTTCCCCTCCTATATATACTATACATACTACATGGCTCTGTGTAAAATGTGCCCCCCTCCTGCTATATATACTATACATACTACAGGGCTCAATGTATAATGTGCCCCCTCCTGATTATATATACTATACATACTACAGGGCTCAGTGTATAATCTGTTCCCCTCCTTTATATACTATACATACTACATGGCTCTGTGTATAATGTGCCCCTCCTGCTATATATACTATACATACTACAGGGATCAGTGAATAATGTGCCCCCTCCTGCTATATATACTATACATACTACAGGGCTCAGTGTATAATGTGCCCCCTCCTGCTATATATACTATACATACTACAGGGCTCAGTGTATAATGTGCCCCCTCCTGCTATATATACTATACATACTACAGGGCTCAGTGTATAATGTACCCCTCCTGCTATATATACTATACATACTACAGGGCTCAATGTATAATGTGCCCCTCCTGCTAGATATACTATACATACTACAGGGCTCAGTGTATAATGTGCCACCTCCTGCTATATATACTATACATACTACATGGCTTAGTGTATAATGTGTCCCACCTGCTATATATACTATACATGCTACAGGGCTCAGTGTATAATGTGTCCCTTCCTGATATATATACTATACATACTACAGGGCTCAGTGTATAATGTGCCCCCTCCTGCTATATATACTATATATACTACAGGGCTCAGTGTATAATGTGCCCCCTCCTGCTATATATACTATACATACTACAGGGCTCAGTGTATAATTTGCCCACCCCTTATATATATACTATACATATTACAGGGCTCAGTGTATAATCTGTTCCCCTCCTATATATACTATACATACTACATGGCTCTGTGTATAATGTGCCCCCCTCCTGCTATATATACTATACATACTACAGGGCTCAATGTATAATGTGCCCCCTCCTGCTATATATACTATACATACTACAGGGCTCAGTGTATAATGTGTCCCTCCTGCTATATATACTATACATACTACATGGCTCTGAGTATAATGTGCCCCCCTCCTGCTATATATACTATACATACTACAGGGCTCAATGTATAATGTGCCCCCTCCTGCTATATATACTATACATACTACAGGGATCAGTGTATAATGTGTCCCCTCTTCCTGCTATATATACTATACATACTACAGGGCTCAGTGTATAATGTGTTCCCCTCCTATATATACTATACATACTACATGGCTCTGTGTATAATGTGCCCCCCCTCCTGCTATATATATTATACATACTACAGGGCTCAATGTATAATGTGCCCCCTCCTGCCATATATACTATACATACTACAGGGATCAGTGTATAATGTGTCCCCTCTTCCTGCTATATATACTATACATACTACAGGGCTCAGTGTATTATGTGTTCCCCTCCTATATATACTATACATACTACATGGCTCTGTGTATAATGTGCCCCCCTCCTGCTATATATACTATACATACTACAGGGCTCAATGTATTATGTGCCCCCTCCTGATTATATATACTATACATACTACAGGGCTCAGTGTATAATGTGTCCCTCCTGCTATATATACTATACATACTACAGGGCTCAGTGTATAATCTGTTCCCCTCCTGCTATATATACTATACATACTACAGGGCTCAGTGCATAATGTGCCCTCTCCTGCTATATATACTATACATACTACAGGGCTCAGTGTATAATGTGCCCCCCCTGCTATATATACTATACATACTACAGGGCTCAGTGTATAATCTGTTCCCCTCCTGCTATATATACTATACATACTACATGGCTCTGTGTATAATGTGCCCCCCTCCTGCTATATATACTATACATACTACAGGGCTCAGTGTATAATGTCCCCCCTCCTGCTATATATACTATACATACTACAGGGCTCAGTGTATAATGTGCCCCTTCCTGCTATATATACTATACATACTACAGGGCTCAGTGTATAATGTGCCCCCTCCTGCTATATATACTATACATACTACAGGGCTCAGTGTATAATGTGTCCCCTCCTGCTATATATACTATACATACTGTATGGCTCAGTGTATAATGTGCCCCCCTCCTGCTATATATACTATACATACTACAGGGCTCAGTGTATAATCTGTTCCCCTCCTGCTATATATATACTATACATACTACAGGGCTCAGTGTATAATTTGCCCACCCCTTATATATATACTATACATATTACAGGGCTCAGTGTATAATCTGTTCCCCTCCTATATATACTATACATACTACATGGCTCTGTGTATAATGTGCCCCCCTCCTGCTATATATACTATACATACTACAGGGCTCAATGTATAATGTGCCCCCTCCTGATTATATATACTATACATACTACAGGGCTCAGTGTATAATCTGTTCCCCTCCTTTATATACTATACATACTACATGGCTCTGTGTATAATGTGCCCCCCTCCTGCTATATATACTATACATACTACAGGGCTCAGTGTATAATGTGTCCCTCCTGCTATATATACTATACATACTACATGGCTCTGAGTATAATGTGCCCCCCTCCTGCTATATATACTATACATACTACAGGGCTCAATGTATAATGTGCCCCCTCCTGCTATATATACTATACATACTACAGGGATCAGTGTATAATGTGTCCCCTCTTCCTGCTATATATACTATACATACTACAGGGCTCAGTGTATAATGTGTTCCCCTCCTATATATACTATACATACTACATGGCTCTGTGTATAATGTGCCCCCCCTCCTGCTATATATATTATACATACTACAGGGCTCAATGTATAATGTGCCCCCTCCTGCCATATATACTATACATACTACAGGGATCAATGTATAATGTGTCCCCTCTTCCTGCTATATATACTATACATACTACAGGGCTCAGTGTATAATGTGTTCCCCTCCTATATATACTATACATACTACATGGCTCTGTGTATAATGTGCCCCCCTCCTGCTATATATACTATACATACTACAGGGCTCAATGTATTATGTGCCCCCTCCTGATTATATATACTATACATACTACAGGGCTCAGTGTATAATCTGTTCCCCTCCTATATATACTATACATACTACAGGGCTCAGTGTATAATGTGTCCCTCCTGCTATATATACTATACATACTACAGGGCTCAGTGTATAATCTGTTCCCCTCCTGCTATATATACTATACATACTACAGGGCTCAGTGCATAATGTGCCCTCTCCTGCTATATATACTATACATACTACAGGGCTCAGTGTATAATGTGCCCCCCCTGCTATATATACTATACATACTACAGGGCTCAGTGTATAATCTGTTCCCCTCCTGCTATATATACTATACATACTACATGGCTCTGTGTATAATGTGCCCCCCCTCCTGCTATATATACTATACATACTACAGGGCTCAGTGTATAATGTCCCCCCTCCTGCTATATATACTATACATACTACAGGGCTCAGTGTATAATGTGCCCCTTCCTGCTATATATACTATACATACTACAGGGCTCAGTGTATAATGTGCCCCCTCCTGCTATATATACTATACATACTACAGGGCTTAGTGTATAATCTGTTCCCCTCCTATATATACTATACATACTACAGGGCTCAGTGTATAATGTGCCCCCTTCCTGCTATATATACTATACATACTACAGGGCTCAATGTATAATGTGTCCCTTCTGCTATATATACTATACATACTACAGGGCTCAGTGTATAATGTGCCCCCTCCTGCTATATATACTATACATACTACAGGGCTCAATGTATAATGTGCCCCCTCCTGCTATATATACTATACATACTACAGGGCTCAGTGTATAATGTGTCCCTCCTGCTATATATACTATACATACTACAGGGCTCAGTGTATAATCTGTTCCCCTACTGCTATATATATACTATACATACTACAGGGCTCTGTGTATAATTTGCCCACCCCTTATATATATACTATACATATTACAGGGCTCAGTGTATAATCTGTTCCCCTCCTATATATACTATACATACTACATGGCTCTGTGTATAATGTGCCCCCCTCCTGCTATATATACTATACATACTACAGGGCTCAGTGTATAATGTGCCCCCTCCCGATTTATATACTATACATACTACAGGGCTCAATGTATAATGTCTCCCTTCTGCTATATATACTATACATACTACAGGGATCAGTGTATAATGTGTCCCCTCTTCCTGCTATATATACTATACATACTACAGGGCTCAATGTATAATGTGTTCGCCTCCTATATATACTATACATACTACATGGCTCTGTGTATAAAGTGTTCCCCTCCTGATATATATACTATACATACTACAGGGCTCAGTGCATAATGTGCCCCCTCCTGATATATATATCTATATATATATCTATATCTATATATATATATATAGTATACATACTACAGGGATAAGTGTATAATGTGTCCCCTCCTGCTATATATACTATACATACTACAGGGCTCAGTGTATAATGTCCCCCCTCCTGCTATATATACTATACATACTACAGGGCTCAGTGTATAATGTGCCCCCCCTGCTATATATACTATACATACTACAGGGCTCAGTGTATAATCTGTTCCCCTCCTGCTATATATACTATACATACTACATGGCTCTGTGTATAATGTGCCCCCCCTCCTGCTATATATACTATACATACTACAGGGCTCAGTGTATAATGTCCCCCCTCCTGCTATATATACTATACATACTACAGGGCTCAGTGTATAATGTGCCCCTTCCTGCTATATATACTATACATACTACAGGGCTCAGTGTATAATGTGCCCCCTCCTGCTATATATACTATACATACTACAGGGCTTAGTGTATAATCTGTTCCCCTCCTATATATACTATACATACTACAGGGCTCAGTGTATAATGTGCCCCCTTCCTGCTATATATACTATACATACTACAGGGCTCAATGTATAATGTGTCCCTTCTGCTATATATACTATACATACTACAGGGCTCAGTGTATAATGTGCCCCCTCCTGCTATATATACTATACATACTACAGGGCTCAATGTATAATGTGCCCCCTCCTGCTATATATACTATACATACTACAGGGCTCAGTGTATAATGTGTCCCTCCTGCTATATATACTATACATACTACAGGGCTCAGTGTATAATCTGTTCCCCTACTGCTATATATATACTATACATACTACAGGGCTCTGTGTATAATTTGCCCACCCCTTATATATATACTATACATATTACAGGGCTCAGTGTATAATCTGTTCCCCTCCTATATATACTATACATACTACATGGCTCTGTGTATAATGTGCCCCCCTCCTGCTATATATACTATACATACTACAGGGCTCAGTGTATAATGTGCCCCCTCCCGATTTATATACTATACATACTACAGGGCTCAATGTATAATGTCTCCCTTCTGCTATATATACTATACATACTACAGGGATCAGTGTATAATGTGTCCCCTCTTCCTGCTATAAATACTATACATACTACAGGGCTCAATGTATAATGTGTTCGCCTCCTATATATACTATACATACTACATGGCTCTGTGTATAAAGTGTTCCCCTCCTGATATATATACTATACATACTACAGGGCTCAGTGCATAATGTGCCCCCTCCTGATATATATATCTATATATATATCTATATCTATATATATATATAGTATACATACTACAGGGATAAGTGTATAATGTGTCCCCTCCTGCTATATATACTATACATACTACAGGGCTCAGTGTATAATGTCCCCCCTCCTGCTATATATACTATACATACTACAGGGCTCAGTGTATAATGTGCCCCCTCCTGCTATATATACTATACATACTACAGGGCTAAGTGTATAATCTGTTCCCCTCCTATATATACTATACATACTACATGGCTCTGTGTATAATGTGCCCCCTCCTGCTATATATACTATACATACTACAGGGCTCAATGTATAATGTGTCCCTTCTGCTATATATACTATACATACTACAGGGCTCAGTGTATAATGTGCCCCCTCCTGCTATATATACTATACATACTACAGGGCTCAGTGTATAATGTGCCCCCTCCTGCTATATATACTATACATACTACAGGGATCAGTGTATAATCTGTTCCCCTCCTGCTATATATACTATACATACTACAGGGCTCAGAGTATAATGTGTCTCCTCCTCCTGCTATATATACTATACATACTACAGGGCTCAGAGTATAATGTGTCTCCTCCTCCTGCTATATATACTATACATACTACAGGGATCAGTGTATAATCTGTTCCCCTCCTGCTATATATACTATACATGCTACAGGGATCAGTGTATAATGTGTCTCCTCCTCCTGCTATATATACTATACATACTACAGGGCTCAGTATATAATGTGCCCCTCCTGCTATATATACTATATATACTACAGGGCTCAGTGTATAATGTGCCCCCGCTATATATACTATAAATACTACAGGGCTAAGTGTATAATCTGTTCCCCTCCAATATATACTATACATACTACATGGCTCAGTGTATAATGTGCCCCTCCTGCTATATATACTATACATACTACAGGGATCAGTGAATAATGTGCCCCCTCCTGCTATATATACTATACATACTACAGGGCTCAGTGTATAATGTGCCCCCTCCTGCTATATATACTATACATACTACAGGGCTCAGTGTATAATGTGCCCCCTCCTGCTATATATACTATACATACTACAGGGCTCAGTGTATAATGTACCCCTCCTGCTATATATACTATACATACTACAGGGCTCAATGTATAATGTGCCCCTCCTGCTAGATATACTATACATACTACAGGGCTCAGTGTATAATGTGCCACCTCCTGCTATATATACTATACATACTACATGGCTCTGTGTATAATGTGTCCCTCCTGCTATATATACTATACATGCTACAGGGCTCAGTGTATATTGTGCCCCCTCCTGCTATATATACTATATATACTACAGGGCTCAGTGTATAATGTGCCCCCTCCTGCTATATATACTATACATACTACAGGGCTCAGTGTATAATGTCCCCCCTCCTGCTATATATACTATACATATTACATGGCTCAGTGTATAATGTGCCCCCTCCTGCTATATATACTATACATACTACAGGGCTCAGTGTATAATGTGTTCCCCTCCTGCTATTTATACTATACATATTACATGGCTCAGTGTATAATGTGCCCCCTCCTGCTATATATACTATACATACTACAGGGCTCAGTGTATAATGTCTCCCTTCTGCTATATATACTATACATACTACAGGGCTCAATGTATAATGTGCCCCCTCCTGCTATATATACTATACATACTACATGGCTCAGTGTATAATGTGCCCCCTCCTGCTATATATACTATACATACTACAGGGCTCAGTGTATAATGTGTTCCCCTCCTGCTATTTATACTATACATACTACAGGGCTCAGTGTTTAATGTGTCCCATCCTGCTATATATACTATACATACAACAGGGCTCAGTGTATAATGTGTCCCCTCCTGCTATATATACTATACATACTACAGGGCTCTGTGTATAATGTGCCCCCCTGCTATATATACTATACATACTACAGGGCTCAGTGTATAATGTGCCCCCGCCTGCTATATATACTATACATACTACAGGGATCAGTGTATAATCTGTTCCCCTTCTGCTATATATACTATACATACTACAGGGCTCAATGTATAATGTGCCCCCTCCTGCTATATATACTATACATACTACATGGCTCAGTGTATAATGTGTCCCCTCCTGCTATATATACTATACATACTACATGGCTCAGTGTATAATGTGTCCCTTCTGCTATATATATTATACATACTACAGGGATCAGTGTATAATGTGTCCCCTCTTCCTGCTATATATACTATACATACTACAGGGCTCAGTGTATAATCTGTTCCCCTCCTATATATACTATACATACTACATGGCTCTGTGTATAATGTGCCCCCCCTCCTGCTATATATATTATACATACTACAGGGCTCAATGTATAATGTGCCCCCTCCTGCCATATATACTATACATACTACAGGGATCAATGTATAATGTGTCCCCTCTTCCTGCTATATATACTATACATACTACAGGGCTCAGTGTATAATGTGTTCCCCTCCTATATATACTATACATACTACATGGCTCTGTGTATAATGTGCCCCCCTCCTGCTATATATACTATACATACTACAGGGCTCAATGTATAATGTGCCCCCTCCTGATTATATATACTATACATACTACAGGGCTCAGTGTATAATCTGTTCCCCTCCTATATATACTATACATACTACAGGGCTCAGTGTATAATGTGTCCCTCCTGCTATATATACTATACATACTACAGGGCTCAGTGTATAATCTGTTCCCCTCCTGCTATATATACTATACATACTACAGGGCTCAGTGCATAATGTGCCCCCTCCTGCTATATATACTATACATACTACAGGGCTCAGTGTATAATGTGCCCCCCCTGCTATATATACTATACATACTACAGGGCTCAGTGTATAATCTGTTCCCCTCCTGCTATATATACTATACATACTACATGGCTCTGTGTATAATGTGCCCCCCTCCTGCTATATATACTATACATACTACAGGACTCAGTGTATAATGTGCCCCCTCCTGCTATATATACTATACATACTACAAGGCTCAATGTATAATGTGCCCCTCCTGCTATATATACTATACATACTACAGGGCTAAGTGTATAATCTGTTCCCCTCCTATATATACTATACATACTACATGGCTCTGTGTATAATGTGCCCCCTCCTGCTATATATACTATACATACTACAGGGCTCAATGTATAATGTGTCCCTTCTGCTATATATACTATACATACTACAGGGCTCAGTGTATAATGTGCCCCCTCCTGCTATATTTACTATACATACTACAGGGCTCAGTGTATAATGTGCCCCCTCCTGCTATATATACTATACATACTACAGGGATCAGTGTATAATCTGTTCCCCTCCTGCTATATATACTATACATACTACAGGGCTCAGTGTATAATGTGCCCCCTCCTGCTATATATACTATACATGCTACAGGGATCAGTGTATTATGTGTCTCCTCCTCCTGCTATATATACTATACATACTACAGGGCTCAGTGTATAATGTGCCCCCCCCCCCCCCCGCTATATATACTATAAATACTACAGGGCTAAGTGTATAATCTGTTCCCCTCCAATATATACTATACATACTACATGGCTCAGTGTATAATGTGCCCCTCCTGCTATATATACTATACATACTACAGGGATCAGTGAATAATGTGCCCCCTCCTGCTATATAAACTATACATACTACAGGGCTCAGTGTATAATGTGCCCCCTCCTGCTATATATACTATACATACTACAGGGCTCAGTGTATAATGTGCCCCCTCCTGCTATATATACTATACATACTACAGGGCTCAGTGTATAATGTACCCCTCCTGCTATATATACTATACATACTACAGGGCTCAATGTGTAATGTGCCCCTCCTGCTAGATATACTATACATACTACAGGGCTCAATGTATAATGTGCCACCTCCTGCTATATATACTATACATACTACATGGCTCTGTGTATAATGTGTCCCTCCTGCTATATATACTATACATGCTACAGGGCTCAGTGTATAATGTGCCCCCTCCTGCTGTATATACTATATATACTACAGGGCTCTGTGTATAATGTGTTCCCCTCCTGCTATTTATACTATACATACTACAGGGCTCAGTGTATAATGTGTCCCATCCTGCTATATATACTATACATACAACAGGGCTCAGTGTATAATGTGTCCCCTCCTGCTATATATACTATACATACTACAGGGCTCTGTGTATAATGTGTTCCCCTCCTGCTATTTATACTATACATACTACAGGGCTCAGTGTATAATGTGTCCCATCCTGCTATATATACTATACATACAACAGGGCTCAGTGTATAATGTGTCCCCTCCTGCTATATATACTATACATACTACAGGGCTCTGTGTATAATGTGCCCCCCCTGCTATATATACTATACATACTACAGGGCTCAGTGTATAATGTGTCCCCTCCTGCTATATATACTATACATACTACAGGGCTCAGTGTATAATGTGCCCCCTTCCTGCTATATATACTATACATACTACAGGGCTCAATGTATAATGTGTCCCTTCTGCTATATATACTATACATACTACAGGGCTCAGTGTATAATGTGCCCCCTCCTGCTATATATACTATACATACTACAGGGCTCAGTGTATAATGTGTCCCTCCTGCTATATATACTATACATACTACAGGGCTCAGTGTATAATCTGTTCCCCTACTGCTATATATATACTATACATACTACAGGGCTCTGTGTATAATTTGCCCACCCCTTATATATATACTATACATATTACAGGGCTCAGTGTATAATCTGTTCCCCTCCTATATATACTATACATACTACATGGCTCTGTGTATAATGTGCCCCCCTCCTGCTATATATACTATACATACTACAGGGCTCATTGTATAATGTGCCCCCTCCCGATTTATATACTATACATACTACAGGGCTCAATGTATAATGTCTCCCTTCTGCTATATATACTATACATACTACAGGGATCAGTGTATAATGTGTCCCCTCTTCCTGCTATATATACTATACATACTACAGGGCTCAATGTATAATGTGTTCGCCTCCTATATATACTATACATACTACATGGCTCTGTGTATAATGTGTTCCCCTCCTGATATATATACTATACATACTACAGGGCTCAGTGCATAATGTGCCCCCTCCTGATATATATATCTATATATATATCTATAACTATATATATATATATATATAGTATACATACTACAGGGATAAGTGTATAATGTGTCCCCTCCTGCTATATATACTATACATACTACAGGGCTCAGTGTATAATGTCCCCCCTCCTGCTATATATACTATACATACTACAGGGCTCAGTGTATAATGTGCCCCCTCCTGCTATATATACTATACATACTACAGGCCTCAGTGTATAATGTGCCCCCTCCTGCTATATATACTATACATACTACAGGGCTAAGTGTATAATCTGTTCCCCTCCTATATATACTATACATACTACAAGGCTCAATGTATAATGTGCCCCTCCTGCTATATATACTATACATACTACAGGGCTCAGTGTATAATGTGCCCCCTCCTGCTATATATACTATACATACTACAAGGCTCAATGTATAATGTGCCCCTCCTGCTATATATACTATACATACTACAGGGCTAAGTGTATAATCTGTTCCCCTCCTATATATACTATACATACTACATGGCTCTGTGTATAATGTGCCCCCTCCTGCTATATATACTATACATACTACAGGGCTCAATGTATAATGTGTCCCTTCTGCTATATATACTATACATACTACAGGGCTCAGTGTATAATGTGCCCCCTCCTGCTATATTTACTATACATACTACAGGGCTCAGTGTATAATGTGCCCCCTCCTGCTATATATACTATACATGCTACAGGGATCAGTGTATTATGTGTCTCCTCCTCCTGCTATATATACTATACATACTACAGGGCTCAGTGTATAATGTGCCCCCCCCCCCCCCCCGCTATATATACTATAAATACTACAGGGCTAAGTGTATAATCTGTTCCCCTCCAATATATACTATACATACTACATGGCTCAGTGTATAATGTGCCCCTCCTGCTATATATACTATACATACTACAGGGATCAGTGAATAATGTGCCCCCTCCTGCTATATAAACTATACATACTACAGGGCTCAGTGTATAATGTGCCCCCTCCTGCTATATATACTATACATACTACAGGGCTCAGTGTATAATGTGCCCCCTCCTGCTATATATACTATACATACTACAGGGCTCAGTGTATAATGTACCCCTCCTGCTATATATACTATACATACTACAGGGCTCAATGTGTAATGTGCCCCTCCTGCTAGATATACTATACATACTACAGGGCTCAATGTATAATGTGCCACCTCCTGCTATATATACTATACATACTACATGGCTCTGTGTATAATGTGTCCCTCCTGCTATATATACTATACATGCTACAGGGCTCAGTGTATAATGTGCCCCCTCCTGCTGTATATACTATATATACTACAGGGCTCTGTGTATAATGTGTTCCCCTCCTGCTATTTATACTATACATACTACAGGGCTCAGTGTATAATGTGTCCCATCCTGCTATATATACTATACATACAACAGGGCTCAGTGTATAATGTGTCCCCTCCTGCTATATATACTATACATACTACAGGGCTCTGTGTATAATGTGTTCCCCTCCTGCTATTTATACTATACATACTACAGGGCTCAGTGTATAATGTGTCCCATCCTGCTATATATACTATACATACAACAGGGCTCAGTGTATAATGTGTCCCCTCCTGCTATATATACTATACATACTACAGGGCTCTGTGTATAATGTGCCCCCCCTGCTATATATACTATACATACTACAGGGCTCAGTGTATAATGTGTCCCCTCCTGCTATATATACTATACATACTACAGGGCTCAGTGTATAATGTGCCCCCTTCCTGCTATATATACTATACATACTACAGGGCTCAGTGTATAATGTGCCCCCTTCCTGCTATATATACTATACATACTACAGGGCTCAATGTATAATGTGTCCCTTCTGCTATATATACTATACATACTACAGGGCTCAGTGTATAATGTGCCCCCTCCTGCTATATATACTATACATACTACAGGGCTCAATGTATAATGTGCCCCCTCCTGCTATATATACTATACATACTACAGGGCTCAGTGTATAATGTGTCCCTCCTGCTATATATACTATACATACTACAGGGCTCAGTGTATAATCTGTTCCCCTACTGCTATATATATACTATACATACTACAGGGCTCTGTGTATAATTTGCCCACCCCTTATATATATACTATACATATTACAGGGCTCAGTGTATAATCTGTTCCCCTCCTATATATACTATACATACTACATGGCTCTGTGTATAATGTGCCCCCCTCCTGCTATATATACTATACATACTACAGGGCTCAGTGTATAATGTGCCCCCTCCCGATTTATATACTATACATACTACAGGGCTCAATGTATAATGTCTCCCTTCTGCTATATATACTATACATACTACAGGGATCAGTGTATAATGTGTCCCCTCTTCCTGCTATATATACTATACATACTACAGGGCTCAATGTATAATGTGTTCGCCTCCTATATATACTATACATACTACATGGCTCTGTGTATAATGTGTTCCCCTCCTGATATATATACTATACATACTACAGGGCTCAGTGCATAATGTGCCCCCTCCTGATATATATATCTATATATATATCTATATCTATATATATATATATATATAGTATACATACTACAGGGATAAGTGTATAATGTGTCCCCTCCTGCTATATATACTATACATACTACAGGGCTCAGTGTATAATGTCCCCCCTCCTGCTATATATACTATACATACTACAGGGCTCAGTGTATAATGTGCCCCCTCCTGCTATATATACTATACATACTACAGGCCTCAGTGTATAATGTGCCCCCTCCTGCTATATATACTATACATACTACAGGGCTAAGTGTATAATCTGTTCCCCTCCTATATATACTATACATACTACAAGGCTCAATGTATAATGTGCCCCTCCTGCTATATATACTATACATACTACAGGGCTCAGTGTATAATGTGCCCCCTCCTGCTATATATACTATACATACTACAAGGCTCAATGTATAATGTGCCCCTCCTGCTATATATACTATACATACTACAGGGCTAAGTGTATAATCTGTTCCCCTCCTATATATACTATACATACTACATGGCTCTGTGTATAATGTGCCCCCTCCTGCTATATATACTATACATACTACAGGGCTCAATGTATAATGTGTCCCTTCTGCTATATATACTATACATACTACAGGGCTCAGTGTATAATGTGCCCCCTCCTGCTATATTTACTATACATACTACAGGGCTCAGTGTATAATGTGCCCCCTCCTGCTATATATACTATACATGCTACAGGGATCAGTGTATTATGTGTCTCCTCCTCCTGCTATATATACTATACATACTACAGGGCTCAGTGTATAATGTGCCCCCCCCCCCCCCCCCCGCTATATATACTATAAATACTACAGGGCTAAGTGTATAATCTGTTCCCCTCCAATATATACTATACATACTACATGGCTCAGTGTATAATGTGCCCCTCCTGCTATATATACTATACATACTACAGGGATCAGTGAATAATGTGCCCCCTCCTGCTATATAAACTATACATACTACAGGGCTCAGTGTATAATGTGCCCCCTCCTGCTATATATACTATACATACTACAGGGCTCAGTGTATAATGTGCCCCCTCCTGCTATATATACTATACATACTACAGGGCTCAGTGTATAATGTACCCCTCCTGCTATATATACTATACATACTACAGGGCTCAATGTGTAATGTGCCCCTCCTGCTAGATATACTATACATACTACAGGGCTCAATGTATAATGTGCCACCTCCTGCTATATATACTATACATACTACATGGCTCTGTGTATAATGTGTCCCTCCTGCTATATATACTATACATGCTACAGGGCTCAGTGTATAATGTGCCCCCTCCTGCTGTATATACTATATATACTACAGGGCTCTGTGTATAATGTGTTCCCCTCCTGCTATTTATACTATACATACTACAGGGCTCAGTGTATAATGTGTCCCATCCTGCTATATATACTATACATACAACAGGGCTCAGTGTATAATGTGTCCCCTCCTGCTATATATACTATACATACTACAGGGCTCTGTGTATAATGTGTTCCCCTCCTGCTATTTATACTATACATACTACAGGGCTCAGTGTATAATGTGTCCCATCCTGCTATATATACTATACATACAACAGGGCTCAGTGTATAATGTGTCCCCTCCTGCTATATATACTATACATACTACAGGGCTCTGTGTATAATGTGCCCCCCCTGCTATATATACTATACATACTACAGGGCTCAGTGTATAATGTGTCCCCTCCTGCTATATATACTATACATACTACAGGGCTCAGTGTATAATGTGCCCCCTTCCTGCTATATATACTATACATACTACAGGGCTCAGTGTATAATGTGCCCCCTTCCTGCTATATATACTATACATACTACAGGGCTCAATGTATAATGTGTCCCTTCTGCTATATATACTATACATACTACAGGGCTCAGTGTATAATGTGCCCCCTCCTGCTATATATACTATACATACTACAGGGCTCAATGTATAATGTGCCCCCTCCTGCTATATATACTATACATACTACAGGGCTCAGTGTATAATGTGTCCCTCCTGCTATATATACTATACATACTACAGGGCTCAGTGTATAATCTGTTCCCCTACTGCTATATATATACTATACATACTACAGGGCTCTGTGTATAATTTGCCCACCCCTTATATATATACTATACATATTACAGGGCTCAGTGTATAATCTGTTCCCCTCCTATATATACTATACATACTACATGGCTCTGTGTATAATGTGCCCCCCTCCTGCTATATATACTATACATACTACAGGGCTCAGTGTATAATGTGCCCCCTCCCGATTTATATACTATACATACTACAGGGCTCAATGTATAATGTCTCCCTTCTGCTATATATACTATACATACTACAGGGATCAGTGTATAATGTGTCCCCTCTTCCTGCTATATATACTATACATACTACAGGGCTCAATGTATAATGTGTTCGCCTCCTATATATACTATACATACTACATGGCTCTGTGTATAATGTGTTCCCCTCCTGATATATATACTATACATACTACAGGGCTCAGTGCATAATGTGCCCCCTCCTGATATATATATCTATATATATATCTATATCTATATATATATATATATATAGTATACATACTACAGGGATAAGTGTATAATGTGTCCCCTCCTGCTATATATACTATACATACTACAGGGCTCAGTGTATAATGTCCCCCCTCCTGCTATATATACTATACATACTACAGGGCTCAGTGTATAATGTGCCCCCTCCTGCTATATATACTATACATACTACAGGCCTCAGTGTATAATGTGCCCCCTCCTGCTATATATACTATACATACTACAGGGCTAAGTGTATAATCTGTTCCCCTCCTATATATACTATACATACTACAAGGCTCAATGTATAATGTGCCCCTCCTGCTATATATACTATACATACTACAGGGCTCAGTGTATAATGTGCCCCCTCCTGCTATATATACTATACATACTACAAGGCTCAATGTATAATGTGCCCCTCCTGCTATATATACTATACATACTACAGGGCTAAGTGTATAATCTGTTCCCCTCCTATATATACTATACATACTACATGGCTCTGTGTATAATGTGCCCCCTCCTGCTATATATACTATACATACTACAGGGCTCAATGTATAATGTGTCCCTTCTGCTATATATACTATACATACTACAGGGCTCAGTGTATAATGTGCCCCCTCCTGCTATATTTACTATACATACTACAGGGCTCAGTGTATAATGTGCCCCCTCCTGCTATATATACTATACATGCTACAGGGATCAGTGTATTATGTGTCTCCTCCTCCTGCTATATATACTATACATACTACAGGGCTCAGTGTATAATGTGCCCCCCCCCCCCCCCCGCTATATATACTATAAATACTACAGGGCTAAGTGTATAATCTGTTCCCCTCCAATATATACTATACATACTACATGGCTCAGTGTATAATGTGCCCCTCCTGCTATATATACTATACATACTACAGGGAT
Organism: Eleutherodactylus coqui; assembly: GCF_035609145.1. NCBI lineage: Eukaryota > Metazoa > Chordata > Amphibia > Anura > Eleutherodactylidae > Eleutherodactylus > Eleutherodactylus coqui. Next base: position 109,768,406 of record NC_089848.1, read on the forward strand.
CAGTGAATAATGTGCCCCCTCCTGCTATATAAACTATACATCCTACAGGGCTCAGTGTATAATGTGCCCCCTCCTGCTATATATACTATACATACTACAGGGCTCAGTGTATAATGTGCCCCCTCCTGCTATATATACTATACATACTACAGGGCTCAGTGTATAATGTACCCCTCCTGCTATATATACTATACATACTACAGGGCTCAATGTGTAATGTGCCCCTCCTGCTAGATATACTATACATACTACAGGGCTCAATGTATAATGTGCCACCTCCTGCTATATATACTATACATACTACATGGCTCTGTGTATAATGTGTCCCTCCTGCTATATATACTATACATGCTACAGGGCTCAGTGTATAATGTGCCCCCTCCTGCTGTATATACTATATATACTACAGGGCTCTGTGTATAATGTGTTCCCCTCCTGCTATTTATACTATACATACTACAGGGCTCAGTGTATAATGTGTCCCATCCTGCTATATATACTATACATACAACAGGGCTCAGTGTATAATGTGTCCCCTCCTGCTATATATACTATACATACTACAGGGCTCTGTGTATAATGTGTTCCCCTCCTGCTATTTATACTATACATACTACAGGGCTCAGTGTATAATGTGTCCCATCCTGCTATATATACTATACATACAACAGGGCTCAGTGTATAATGTGTCCCCTCCTGCTATATATACTATACATACTACAGGGCTCTGTGTATAATGTGCCCCCCCTGCTATATATACTATACATACTACAGGGCTCAGTGTATAATGTGTCCCCTCCTGCTATATATACTATACATACTACAGGGCTCAGTGTATAATGTGCCCCCTTCCTGCTATATATACTATACATACTACAGGGCTCAGTGTATAATGTGCCCCCTTCCTGCTATATATACTATACATACTACAGGGCTCAATGTATAATGTGTCCCTTCTGCTATATATACTATACATACTACAGGGCTCAGTGTATAATGTGCCCCCTCCTGCTATATATACTATACATACTACAGGGCTCAATGTATAATGTGCCCCCTCCTGCTATATATACTATACATACTACAGGGCTCAGTGTATAATGTGTCCCTCCTGCTATATATACTATACATACTACAGGGCTCAGTGTATAATCTGTTCCCCTACTGCTATATATATACTATACATACTACAGGGCTCTGTGTATAATTTGCCCACCCCTTATATATATACTATACATATTACAGGGCTCAGTGTATAATCTGTTCCCCTCCTATATATACTATACATACTACATGGCTCTGTGTATAATGTGCCCCCCTCCTGCTATATATACTATACATACTACAGGGCTCAGTGTATAATGTGCCCCCTCCCGATTTATATACTATACATACTACAGGGCTCAATGTATAATGTCTCCCTTCTGCTATATATACTATACATACTACAGGGATCAGTGTATAATGTGTCCCCTCTTCCTGCTATATATACTATACATACTACAGGGCTCAATGTATAATGTGTTCGCCTCCTATATATACTATACATACTACATGGCTCTGTGTATAATGTGTTCCCCTCCTGATATATATACTATACATACTACAGGGCTCAGTGCATAATGTGCCCCCTCCTGATATATATATCTATATATATATCTATATCTATATATATATATATATATAGTATACATACTACAGGGATAAGTGTATAATGTGTCCCCTCCTGCTATATATACTATACATACTACAGGGCTCAGTGTATAATGTCCCCCCTCCTGCTATATATACTATACATACTACAGGGCTCAGTGTATAATGTGCCCCCTCCTGCTATATATACTATACATACTACAGGCCTCAGTGTATAATGTGCCCCCTCCTGCTATATATACTATACATACTACAGGGCTAAGTGTATAATCTGTTCCCCTCCTATATATACTATACATACTACAAGGCTCAATGTATAATGTGCCCCTCCTGCTATATATACTATACATACTACAGGGCTCAGTGTATAATGTGCCCCCTCCTGCTATATATACTATACATACTACAAGGCTCAATGTATAATGTGCCCCTCCTGCTATATATACTATACATACTACAGGGCTAAGTGTATAATCTGTTCCCCTCCTATATATACTATACATACTACATGGCTCTGTGTATAATGTGCCCCCTCCTGCTATATATACTATACATACTACAGGGCTCAATGTATAATGTGTCCCTTCTGCTATATATACTATACATACTACAGGGCTCAGTGTATAATGTGCCCCCTCCTGCTATATTTACTATACATACTACAGGGCTCAGTGTATAATGTGCCCCCTCCTGCTATATATACTATACATACTACAGGGATCAGTGTATAATCTGTTCCCCTCCTGCTATATATACTATACATACTACAGGGCTCAGTGTATAATGTGCCCCCTCCTGCTATATATACTATACATGCTACAGGGATCAGTGTATTATGTGTCTCCTCCTCCTGCTATATATACTATACATACTACAGGGCTCAGTGTATAATGTGCCCCCCCCCCCCCCCCCCGCTATATATACTATAAATACTACAGGGCTAAGTGTATAATCTGTTCCCCTCCAATATATACTATACATACTACATGGCTCAGTGTATAATGTGCCCCTCCTGCTATATATACTATACATACTACAGGGATCAGTGAATAATGTGCCCCCTCCTGCTATATAAACTATACATACTACAGGGCTCAGTGTATAATGTGCCCCCTCCTGCTATATATACTATACATACTACAGGGCTCAGTGTATAATGTGCCCCCTCCTGCTATATATACTATACATACTACAGGGCTCAGTGTATAATGTACCCCTCCTGCTATATATACTATACATACTACAGGGCTCAATGTGTAATGTGCCCCTCCTGCTAGATATACTATACATACTACAGGGCTCAATGTATAATGTGCCACCTCCTGCTATATATACTATACATACTACATGGCTCTGTGTATAATGTGTCCCTCCTGCTATATATACTATACATGCTACAGGGCTCAGTGTATAATGTGCCCCCTCCTGCTGTATATACTATATATACTACAGGGCTCTGTGTATAATGTGTTCCCCTCCTGCTATTTATACTATACATACTACAGGGCTCAGTGTATAATGTGTCCCATCCTGCTATATATACTATACATACAACAGGGCTCAGTGTATAATGTGTCCCCTCCTGCTATATATACTATACATACTACAGGGCTCTGTGTATAATGTGTTCCCCTCCTGCTATTTATACTATACATACTACAGGGCTCAGTGTATAATGTGTCCCATCCTGCTATATATACTATACATACAACAGGGCTCAGTGTATAATGTGTCCCCTCCTGCTATATATACTATACATACTACAGGGCTCTGTGTATAATGTGCCCCCCCTGCTATATATACTATACATACTACAGGGCTCAGTGTATAATGTGTCCCCTCCTGCTATATATACTATACATACTACAGGGCTCAGTGTATAATGTGCCCCCTTCCTGCTATATATACTATACATACTACAGGGCTCAGTGTATAATGTGCCCCCTTCCTGCTATATATACTATACATACTACAGGGCTCAATGTATAATGTGTCCCTTCTGCTATATATACTATACATACTACAGGGCTCAGTGTATAATGTGCCCCCTCCTGCTATATATACTATACATACTACAGGGCTCAATGTATAATGTGCCCCCTCCTGCTATATATACTATACATACTACAGGGCTCAGTGTATAATGTGTCCCTCCTGCTATATATACTATACATACTACAGGGCTCAGTGTATAATCTGTTCCCCTACTGCTATATATATACTATACATACTACAGGGCTCTGTGTATAATTTGCCCACCCCTTATATATATACTATACATATTACAGGGCTCAGTGTATAATCTGTTCCCCTCCTATATATACTATACATACTACATGGCTCTGTGTATAATGTGCCCCCCTCCTGCTATATATACTATACATACTACAGGGCTCAGTGTATAATCTGTTCCCCTACTGCTATATATATACTATACATACTACAGGGCTCTGTGTATAATTTGCCCACCCCTTATATATATACTATACATATTACAGGGCTCAGTGTATAATCTGTTCCCCTCCTATATATACTATACATACTACATGGCTCTGTGTATAATGTGCCCCCCTCCTGCTATATATACTATACATACTACAGGGCTCAATGTATAATGTCTCCCTTCTGCTATATATACTATACATACTACAGGGATCAGTGTATAATGTGTCCCCTCTTCCTGCTATATATACTATACATACTACAGGGCTCAATGTATAATGTGTTCGCCTCCTATATATACTATACATACTACATGGCTCTGTGTATAATGTGTTCCCCTCCTGATATATATACTATACATACTACAGGGCTCAGTGCATAATGTGCCCCCTCCTGATATATATATCTATATCTATATATATATATATATATATAGTATACATACTACAGGGATAAGTGTATAATGTGTCCCCTCCTGCTATATATACTATACATACTACAGGGCTCAGTGTATAATGTCCCCCCTCCTGCTATATATACTATACATACTACAGGGCTCAGTGTATAATGTGCCCCCTCCTGCTATATATACTATACATACTACAGGCCTCAGTGTATAATGTGCCCCCTCCTGCTATATATACTATACATACTACAGGGCTAAGTGTATAATCTGTTCCCCTCCTATATATACTATACATACTACAAGGCTCAATGTATAATGTGCCCCTCCTGCTATATATACTATACATACTACAGGGCTCAGTGTATAATGTCCCCCCTCCTGCTATATATACTATACATACTACAGGGCTCAGTGTATAATGTGCCCCCTCCTGCTATATATACTATACATACTACAGGCCTCAGTGTATAATGTGCCCCCTCCTGCTATATATACTATACATACTACAGGGCTAAGTGTATAATCTGTTCCCCTCCTATATATACTATACATACTACAAGGCTCAATGTATAATGTGCCCCTCCTGCTATATATACTATACATACTACAGGGCTCAGTGTATAATGTCCCCCCTCCTGCTATATATACTATACATACTACAGGGCTCAGTGTATAATGTGCCCCCTCCTGCTATATATACTATACATACTACAGGCCTCAGTGTATAATGTGCCCCCTCCTGCTATATATACTATACATACTACAGGGCTAAGTGTATAATCTGTTCCCCTCCTATATATACTATACATACTACAAGGCTCAATGTATAATGTGCCCCTCCTGCTATATATACTATACATACTACAGGGCTCAGTGTATAATGTGCCCCCTCCTGCTATATATACTATACATACTACAAGGCTCAATGTATAATGTGCCCCTCCTGCTATATATACTATACATACTACAGGGCTAAGTGTATAATCTGTTCCCCTCCTATATATACTATACATACTACATGGCTCTGTGTATAATGTGCCCCCTCCTGCTATATATACTATACATACTACAGGGCTCAATGTATAATGTGTCCCTTCTGCTATATATACTATACATACTACAGGGCTCAGTGTATAATGTGCCCCCTCCTGCTATATTTACTATACATACTACAGGGCTCAGTGTATAATGTGCCCCCTCCTGCTATATATACTATACATGCTACAGGGATCAGTGTATTATGTGTCTCCTCCTCCTGCTATATATACTATACATACTACAGGGCTCAGTGTATAATGTGCCCCCCCCCCCCCCCCCGCTATATATACTATAAATACTACAGGGCTAAGTGTATAATCTGTTCCCCTCCAATATATACTATACATACTACATGGCTCAGTGTATAATGTGCCCCTCCTGCTATATATACTATACATACTACAGGGATCAGTGAATAATGTGCCCCCTCCTGCTATATAAACTATACATACTACAGGGCTCAGTGTATAATGTGCCCCCTCCTGCTATATATACTATACATACTACAGGGCTCAGTGTATAATGTGCCCCCTCCTGCTATATATACTATACATACTACAGGGCTCAGTGTATAATGTACCCCTCCTGCTATATATACTATACATACTACAGGGCTCAATGTGTAATGTGCCCCTCCTGCTAGATATACTATACATACTACAGGGCTCAATGTATAATGTGCCACCTCCTGCTATATATACTATACATACTACATGGCTCTGTGTATAATGTGTCCCTCCTGCTATATATACTATACATGCTACAGGGCTCAGTGTATAATGTGCCCCCTCCTGCTGTATATACTATATATACTACAGGGCTCTGTGTATAATGTGTTCCCCTCCTGCTATTTATACTATACATACTACAGGGCTCAGTGTATAATGTGTCCCATCCTGCTATATATACTATACATACAACAGGGCTCAGTGTATAATGTGTCCCCTCCTGCTATATATACTATACATACTACAGGGCTCTGTGTATAATGTGTTCCCCTCCTGCTATTTATACTATACATACTACAGGGCTCAGTGTATAATGTGTCCCATCCTGCTATATATACTATACATACAACAGGGCTCAGTGTATAATGTGTCCCCTCCTGCTATATATACTATACATACTACAGGGCTCTGTGTATAATGTGCCCCCCCTGCTATATATACTATACATACTACAGGGCTCAGTGTATAATGTGTCCCCTCCTGCTATATATACTATACATACTACAGGGCTCAGTGTATAATGTGCCCCCTTCCTGCTATATATACTATACATACTACAGGGCTCAGTGTATAATGTGCCCCCTTCCTGCTATATATACTATACATACTACAGGGCTCAATGTATAATGTGTCCCTTCTGCTATATATACTATACATACTACAGGGCTCAGTGTATAATGTGCCCCCTCCTGCTATATATACTATACATACTACAGGGCTCAATGTATAATGTGCCCCCTCCTGCTATATATACTATACATACTACAGGGCTCAGTGTATAATGTGTCCCTCCTGCTATATATACTATACATACTACAGGGCTCAGTGTATAATCTGTTCCCCTACTGCTATATATATACTATACATACTACAGGGCTCTGTGTATAATTTGCCCACCCCTTATATATATACTATACATATTACAGGGCTCAGTGTATAATCTGTTCCCCTCCTATATATACTATACATACTACATGGCTCTGTGTATAATGTGCCCCCCTCCTGCTATATATACTATACATACTACAGGGCTCAGTGTATAATCTGTTCCCCTACTGCTATATATATACTATACATACTACAGGGCTCTGTGTATAATTTGCCCACCCCTTATATATATACTATACATATTACAGGGCTCAGTGTATAATCTGTTCCCCTCCTATATATACTATACATACTACATGGCTCTGTGTATAATGTGCCCCCCTCCTGCTATATATACTATACATACTACAGGGCTCAATGTATAATGTCTCCCTTCTGCTATATATACTATACATACTACAGGGATCAGTGTATAATGTGTCCCCTCTTCCTGCTATATATACTATACATACTACAGGGCTCAATGTATAATGTGTTCGCCTCCTATATATACTATACATACTACATGGCTCTGTGTATAATGTGTTCCCCTCCTGATATATATACTATACATACTACAGGGCTCAGTGCATAATGTGCCCCCTCCTGATATATATATCTATATCTATATATATATATATATATATAGTATACATACTACAGGGATAAGTGTATAATGTGTCCCCTCCTGCTATATATACTATACATACTACAGGGCTCAGTGTATAATGTCCCCCCTCCTGCTATATATACTATACATACTACAGGGCTCAGTGTATAATGTGCCCCCTCCTGCTATATATACTATACATACTACAGGCCTCAGTGTATAATGTGCCCCCTCCTGCTATATATACTATACATACTACAGGGCTAAGTGTATAATCTGTTCCCCTCCTATATATACTATACATACTACAAGGCTCAATGTATAATGTGCCCCTCCTGCTATATATACTATACATACTACAGGGCTCAGTGTATAATGTCCCCCCTCCTGCTATATATACTATACATACTACAGGGCTCAGTGTATAATGTGCCCCCTCCTGCTATATATACTATACATACTACAGGCCTCAGTGTATAATGTGCCCCCTCCTGCTATATATACTATACATACTACAGGGCTAAGTGTATAATCTGTTCCCCTCCTATATATACTATACATACTACATGGCTCTGTGTATAATGTGCCCCCTCCTGCTATATATACTATACATACTACAGGGCTCAATGTATAATGTGTCCCTTCTGCTATATATACTATACATACTACAGGGCTCAGTGTATAATGTGCCCCCTCCTGCTATATATACTATACATACTACAGGGCTCAGTGTATAATGTGCCCCCTCCTGCTATATATACTATACATACTACAGGGATCAGTGTATAATCTGTTCCCCTCCTGCTATATATACTATACATACTACAGGGCTCAGTGTATAATGTGCCCCCTCCTGCTATATATACTATATATACTACAGGGCTCAGTGTATAATGTGCCCCCGCTATATATACTATAAATACTACAGGGCTAAGTGTATAATCTGTTCCCCTCCAATATATACTATACATACTACATGGCTCAGTGTATAATGTGCCCCTCCTGCTATATATACTATACATACTACAGGGATCAGTGAATAATGTGCCCCCTCCTGCTATATATACTATACATACTACAGGGCTCAGTGTATAATGTGCCCCCTCCTGCTATATATACTATACATACTACAGGGCTCAGTGTATAATGTGCCCCCTCCTGCTATATATACTATACATACTACAGGGCTCAGTGTATAATGTACCCCTCCTGCTATATATACTATACATACTACAGGGCTCAATGTATAATGTGCCCCTCCTGCTAGATATACTATACATACTACAGGGCTCAGTGTATAATGTGCCACCTCCTGCTATATATACTATACATACTACATGGCTCTGTGTATAATGTGTCCCTCCTGCTATATATACTATACATGCTACAGGGCTCAGTGTATATTGTGCCCCCTCCTGCTATATATACTATATATACTACAGGGCTCAGTGTATAATGTGCCCCCTCCTGCTATATATACTATACATACTACAGGGCTCAGTGTATAATGTGTTCCCCTCCTGCTATTTATACTATACATACTACAGGGCTCAGTGTATAATGTGTCCCATCCTGCTATATATACTATACATACAACAGGGCTCAGTGTATAATGTGTCCCCTCCTGCTATATATACTATACATACTACAGGGCTCTGTGTATAATGTGCCCCCCTGCTATATATACTATACATACTACAGGGCTCAGTGTATAATGTGCCCCCGCCTGCTATATATACTATACATACTACAGGGATCAGTGTATAATCTGTTCCCCTTCTGCTATATATACTATACATACTACAGGGCTCAATGTATAATGTGCCCCCTCCTGCTATATATACTATACATACTACATGGCTCAGTGTATAATGTGTCCCCTCCTGCTATATATACTATACATACTACATGGCTCAGTGTATAATGTGTCCCTTCTGCTATATATACTATACATACTACAGGGATCAGTGTATAATGTGTCCCCTCTTCCTGCTATATATACTATACATACTACAGGGCTCAGTGTATAATGTGTTCCCCTCCTATATATACTATACATACTACATGGCTCTGTGTATAATGTGCCCCCCTCCTGCTATATATACTATACATACTACAGGGCTCAATGTATAATGTGCCCCCTCCTGATTATATATACTATACATACTACAGGGCTCAGTGTATAATCTGTTCCCCTCCTATATATACTATACATACTACAGGGCTCAGTGTATAATGTGTCCCTCCTGCTATATATACTATACATACTACAGGGCTCAGTGTATAATCTGTTCCCCTCCTGCTTTATATACTATACATACTACAGGGCTCAGTGCATAATGTGCCCCCTCCTGCTATATATACTATACATACTACAGGGCTCAGTGTATAATGTGCCCCCCCTGCTATATATACTATACATACTACAGGGCTCAGTGTATAATCTGTTCCCCTTCTGCTATATATACTATACATACTACATGGCTCAGTGTATAATGTGCCCCCTCCTGCTATATATACTATACATACTACAGGGCTCAGTGTATAATGTGCCCCCTCCTGCTATATATACTATACATACTACAAGGCTCAATGTATAATGTGCCCCTCCTGCTATATATACTATACATACTACAGGGCTAAGTGTATAATCTGTTCCCCTCCTATATATACTATACATACTACATGGCTCTGTGTATAATGTGCCCCCTCCTGCTATATATACTATACATACTACAGGGCTCAATGTATAATGTGTCCCTTCTGCTATATATACTATACATACTACAGGGCTCAGTGTATAATGTGCCCCCTCCTGCTATATTTACTATACATACTACAGGGCTCAGTGTATAATGTGCCCCCTCCTGCTATATATACTATACATACTACAGGGATCAGTGTATAATCTGTTCCCCTCCTGCTATATATACTATACATACTACAGGGCTCAGTGTATAATGTGCCCCCTCCTGCTATATATACTATACATGCTACAGGGATCAGTGTATAATGTGTCTCCTCCTCCTGCTATATATACTATACATACTACAGGGCTCTGTGTATAATCTGTTCCCCTCCAATATATACTATACATACTACATGGCTCAGTGTATAATGTGCCCCCTCCTGCTATATATACTATACATACTACAGGGATCAGTGAATAATGTGCCCCCTCCTGCTATATATACTATACATACTACAGGGCTCAGTGTATAATGTGCCCCCTCCTGCTATATATACTATACATACTACAGGGCTCAGTGTATAATGTGCCCCCTCCTGCTATATATACTATACATACTACAGGGCTCAGTGTATAATGTACCCCTCCTGCTATATATACTATACATACTACAGGGCTCAATGTATAAAGTGCCCCTCCTGCTAGATATACTATACATACTACAGGGCTCAATGTATAATGTGCCACCTCCTGCTATATATACTATACATACTACATGGCTCTGTGTATAATGTGTCCCTCCTGCTATATATACTATACATGCTACAGGGCTCAGTGTATAATGTGCCCCCTCCTGCTGTATATACTATATATACTACAGGGCTCAGTGTATAATGTGCCCCCTCCTGCTATATATACTATACATACTACAGGGCTCAGTGTATAATGTGTTCCCCTCCTGCTATTTATACTATACATACTACAGGGCTCAGTGTATAATGTGTCCCATCCTGCTATATATACTATACATACAACAGGGCTCAGTGTATAATGTGTTCCCTCCTGCTATATATACTATACATACTACAGGGCTCTGTGTATAATGTGCCCCCCCTGCTATATATACTATACATACTACAGGGCTCAGTGTATAATGTGCCCCCGCCTGCTATATATACTATACATACTACAGGGATCAGTGTATAATCTGTTCCCCTACTGCTATATATACTATACATACTACAGGGCTCAATGTATAATGTGCCCCCTCCTGCTATATATACTATACATACTACATGGCTCAGTGTATAATGTGTCCCCTCCTGCTATATATACTATACATACTACATGGCTCAGTGTATAATGTGTCCCTTCTGCTATATATACTATACATACTACAGGGATCAGTGTATAATGTGTCCCCTCTTCCTGCTATATATACTATACATACTACAGGGCTCAGTGTATAATGTGTTGCCCTCTTATATATACTATACATACTACATGGCTCTGTGTATAATGTGCCCCCCTCCTGCTATATATACTATACATACTACAGGGCTCAATGTATAATGTGCCCCCTCCTGATTATATATACTATACATACTACATGGCTCAGTGTATAATGTGCCCCCTCCTATATATACTATACATACTACATGGCTCAGTGTATAATGTGCCCCTCCTGCTATATATACTATACATACTACAGGGCTCAGTGTATAATGTGTCCCCTCCTATATATACTATACATACTACATGGCTCAGTGTATAATGTGCCCCTCCTGCTATATATACTATACATACTACAGGGCTCAGTGTATAATGTGCCCCCTCCTATATATACTATACATACTACATGGCTCAGTGTATAATGTGCCCCTCCTGCTATATATACTATACATACTACAGGGCTCAGTGTATAATGTGCCCCCTCCTGCTATATATATACTATACATACTACAGGGCTCAGTGTATAATGTGTCCCCCTCCTGCTATATATACTATACATACTACAGGGATCAGTGTATAATCTGTTCCCCTTCTGCTATATATACTATACATACTACAGGGCTCAATGTATAATGTGCCCCCTCCTGCTATATATATACTATACATACTACAGGGCTCAGAGTATAATGTGTCCCCCTCCTGCTATATATACTATATACATATTACAGGGCTCAGTGTATAATGTGCCCCTCCTGCTATATATACTATACATACTACAGGGCTCAGTGTATAATGTGCCCCCTCCTATATATACTATACATACTACATGGCTCAGTGTATAATGTGCCCCTCCTGCTATATATACTATACATACTACAGGGCTCAGTGTATAATCTGCCCCCTCCTGATATATATATATACTATAGATACTACAGGGCTCAGTGCATAATGTGCCCCCTCCTGCTATATATACTACAGGGCTCAGTGTATAATGTGTCCCCTCCTGCTATATATATATATACTATAGATACTACAGGTCTTGAGAATGTTACCCTTGAATAACCATAAACTCCTGATTTTCCTCCCTGTGTTTGGAGTCCATGTAATCTGTCCAGCAGTGAAAGGGTCCCAGGAGACCCCATCAGCCTGTATTTGGGGGTTCGGCCATCAGCACAGCAGTACATGATCCTTGTCCCCATCCCTCTCCTCTCCTACCGGCACATGTCGTGAGGGATGACCTCAGCCACCCTGCAGTTTGTTATTTAGGGCAATGACGTCATGATGATGTCAGCAGCCGCACACATTAATAGGCGGTGTCAGCAGTGGTAGAGACAGAGCTGCGGCGGGGACATGGCTGTCACCAGAGACGACTATGGTAAGCGGATGTGTCTGTGGCACTACTCCTCCCAGCATGTACTTCTCCCTGTGCTCTGCTTACAGTCACTGATCTGCACGTCACTAGTGCGCTGAGACAACCAGCACCACTCTCTGTGGCCCCGGTACTACAAATCCCAGCATGGCTGGGTGATCGGCAGCTGTGAGGCTCGCATATATCTATAGTACACTCAAGTTCGGCACTATAGAGCAATTCCAGCAACCTCATTGGTTCTGATTCACTATTCCAGCAACCTCATTGGTTGTTTGGGCCCCGGATCACTGGCGGAGGGGGAGCTCCCGGCTGTCACTGCTGCCCTGCCTCCTCCCCTCTGACGCAATCGCTGACGTCATGTGATTTCCTGGAATCTGGTTACAGCAGGGAAATGGAAATGTTACACCGCAAACAAGATGCACATTGACGTCAGCAGAGGAGAAGTGCGTCATCACCGGACACACCGAGCCGGGCGACATGTGGGGTGAGTGCCGACCACTGATTACTGCTGGGGGGCGACAAGTAGGGTGAGTGCCGACCACTGATGACTACTGGGGGACAACATGTGGGGTGAGTGCCGGCCACTGATAACTGCTTGTGGGCGACAAGTGGAGTGAGTGCGGACCATTGATTACTGCTGAGGGGCAACTTGTGGTGTGAGTGCCGGGGCCACTGATTACTGCTCTCCACAGTACACTTAGTAGTTGTGGATACGGTGTATATAATGGACACAGTACAACTAGTAGCTGTGAATATAGTGTGTGTATGATGGATATAGTGTGTATAATGAATACAGTACAGCCAGATACAGGGTATATAATGGATATGGTACATCTAGTAGTTGTGGATACAGTGTATATAATGGACCCAGTACAACTAGTAGCTGTGAATACAGTGTATTTGATGGATACAGTTTATCTAGTAGTGTATATAATAAATGCAGTACATAATATCTGTGGATACAGTTTATATCATGGATACAGTACACCTAGTAGCTGTGAATATAGTGTGTGTATATGATGGATATAGTGTGTATAATGAATACAGTACAACCAGATACAGTGTATATGATGGATATGGTACATCTAGTAGCTGTGAATACAGTGTGTATATGATGGATATAGTGTGTATAATGAATACAGTACAACCAGATACAGTGTATATGATGGATATGGTACATCTAGTAGCTGTGGATACAGTGTATATAATGGATATGGTACATCTAGTAGCTGTGGATACAGTGTATATGATGGATGTAGTGTGTATAATGAATACAGTACAACCAGATACAGTGTATATAATGGATATGGTACATCTAGTAGCTGTGGATACAGTGTATATGATGGATATAGTGTTTATAATGAATACCGTACAGCCAGATACAGTGTATATAATGGATACGGTACATCTAGTAGCTGTGAATGTAGTGTTTATATGATGGATATAGTGTGTATAATGAATACAGTACAGCCAGATACAGGGTATATAATGGATATGGTACATCTAGTAGTTGTGGATACAGTGTATATAATGGACACAGTACAACTAGTAGCTGTGAATACAGTGTGTATATGATGGATACAGTTTATCTAGTAGTGTATATAATAAATGCAGTACATAATATCTGTGGATACAGTTTATATCATGGATACAGTACACCTAGTAGCTGTGAATACAGTGTGTATATGATGGATATAGTGTGTATAATGAATATAGTACAACCAGATACAGTGTATATAATGGATACGGTACATCTAGTAGCTATGGATATAGTGTGTGTATAATGAATACAGTACAACCAGATACAGTGTATATAATGGATATGGTACATCAAGTAGCTGTGGATACAGTGTATATGATGGATATAGTGTGTATAATGAATACCGTACAGCCAGATACAGGGTATATAATGGATATGGTACATCTAGTAGCTGTGAATGTAGTGTGTATATGATGGATATAGTGTGTATAATGAATACCATACAGCCAGATACAGTGTATATAATAGATACAGTACATTTAGTAGTTGTGGATACAGTGTATATGATGGATATGGTGTGTATAATGAATACAGTACAAACAGATTCAGTGTATATAATGGATACGGTACATCTAGTAGCTATGGATATAGTGTGTATAATAAATACAGTACAACCAGATGCAGTGTATATAATGGATACGGTACATCTAGTAGCTATGGATATAGTGTGTGTGTATAATAAATACAGTACAACCAGATGCAGTGTATATGATGGATATGGTACATCTAGTAGCTGTGGATACAGTGTATATGATGGATATGGTACATCTAGTAGCTGTGGATACAGTGTATATGATGGATATAGTGTCTATAATGAATACAGAACAAATAGATACTGTGTATATAATGGGTACTGTACATCTAGTAGTTGTGGATACAGTGTATATAATGGGTACTGTGCATCTAGTAGTTGTGGATACAGTGTATATAATGGGTACTGTGCATGTAGTAGTTGTGGATACTGTGTATATAATGGGTACTGTACATCTAGTAGTTGTGGATACTGTGTATATAATGGGTACTGTACATCTAGTAGTTGTGGATACAGTGTATATAATGGGTACTGTACATCTAGTAGTTGTGGATACAGTGTATATAATGGGTACTGTACATCTAGTAGCTGTGTATGTCATGGATACAGTGTGCCTAATATTTTTGGATACAGTGCATATGATAGATACGGTACATCTAGTAGTTGTGGATACTGTGTATATAATGGGTACTGTACATCTAGTAGCTGTGTATAATGTGATTGTTCTCAGCAAGAGAAACCACGTAATCTTGTAGATATGATACCTTTTAATGGCTAACAAAAATACATGATGTAATAATAGCGAGCTTCCGAACCAACGCAGGGTTCTTCTTCAGGCTTATGGATTGGATCTGAAGAGGCATGCATATTTATACACACTTAGAACATACATACTTATGACAAGGCACAGATATGGATGTGATTGGTTCACACTTAAAAGGAATTCTGCAACAGCAAACAAACTTTTTTTGTCTAGGCCCTGATAGCGGAGTGAAAGTTTTATGGTCCCTAAATTACTGTTGGAGGGGGGGAGGTCAGCAGGCTTGAATTGCTACAAGAGATACACAAACATTTTTAGCTAAACACTGATAAGGGAGTGAAAGTTTATGGTCCCTGAATTACTGTTGATGGGGGTCTTATCTGTGCAATCAAGTCTCACACTTCCCATTCACACATAAATCCTGGGGAATAATTTAACCCCGTATTCAGCGTGTCAAAGGTTGTTATCAATTTATATTCCCAAATTCTTCTGTGGTTTTGTGACTTGAAACCGCCCTTCAATATCAAAACTCTCATATCTCCTATGTCATGTCCATGGTTAGAGAAGTGCTCGGCCACAGGTAATTCTCTTTTTCTGTGTTCAATCGTGTGGCGATGAGATCTCATCCTGGCTTTCAGTTTCTGTCCTGTTTCTCCAACATAAAGACCCCCAGCAGGACATTTACTGCACATGATCAGGTACACAACATTGGACGAGGAACATGTAAATGTCCCTGGGATCTTATAGTCCTGCTGTGTGTTGGGGATCAGTATCCTGTCCGCGGTCAGTATATGTGAGCAGGTCTTACAGCTCCTTACGTTACAGGGATAAGTTCCTTTTTGTGTGTCAGAGGGTAATACACTCCTGATTATAAAGTTCCTTAAGTTAGGAGGTTGCCTGTAACACAGACGCGGAGGGTCCATGCCTCTTCAGATCCAATCCATAAGCCTGAAGAAGAACCCTGCGTTGGTTCGGAAGCTCGCTATTATTACATCATGTATTTTTGTTAGCCATTGAAAGGTATCATATCTACAAGATTACGTCGTTTCTCTTGCTGAGAACAATCACATTTTGCTCTACTGGCTAACACGGTACCAGATCTTTGTTTTCATTATACCTAATGGAGGATACCAGAATGTACCGTACAAAAATGGAACTGAAACATCTTCTGAAGAAGTTGGCACAACTGGACAGCGACATTTTCTTTCTAACCAGATGCAAGAAGGAACATCTATTTCCCAAAGGACTCTGCCTAAAGAACCCAACTCTGCACACTTACAACACTCGTTATGCACAACGTCTTTGCTACAGGACTTCTGAGAGACTGCGGAATCACCTTATCCATGTCTTCTACAGCAACAAGAATAGGGCCCTTATGGACATACAAACTTTAAGAAATACACTTACAGAGGACGTGAACCTGGAAATGCAACACTTTTATACAACACTACGATGCTGCCTTATTCAGAACAAGGAAAAGAAACTCCAGAGACTTCGACTCAAAGCCGGCCTGTACCCAAACACGGATCAGGAGCACCCCGAGTCTGGCGGGAGGGAACAGAACCCCCAACGGGACACGGACAAAGGTAAAGTCAGCTGTGTTATCAATCTGTCATCTCACAACCCCAGTAAGGTGGAGCTCAGTGTCCTCTCCAGGGGACTTTCATTCTGTCCCACTAAAACACTTGACAAAACAGAACTTTGTAGTGACATGGAGGAATATTTCAGAAGACTAAGACTGAAAGAATTCTTTCATGATAAGGAGGACACAGGCCTTTCAAGCACGCAAACACAGGATAAACTTGGGGCCAAAAAGAAGTCTGATTGGACGCCCCCTCCTGCTCGGAATCGCACTTTGGACAAATACATAGACTCCTTTAGGCATGCGGTGCAATCCACTATACTGGACAAGCATGGAAGTGAAACATTTAATATCAATATGCAGGAAAGAAGGGCCATCCATGCACTTAAGAGCAACAAGGAAATCACCATTAAGCCTGCAGATAAGGGTGGTGCTATAGTCCTCATGAACACATCGGACTACAAAAAGTAAGCAAACAGACAGCTGATGGACACCAGATACTACACCAAACTGAATCAAGACCTGACTCAGAAATATGTGAGGGAATTGAGAAGGGTCATCAGAAGCCTGTCTGTGGGCTCCACAAAACTTCTGGACTTGATACCGGAGAACCTCAAGGTGGGAACATTCTACATGCTTCCAAAACTACACAAAGCTGGCAACCCAGGAAGGCCGATTATCTCAGGTGTGGGAACCCTGACTGAAGGAATCTCAGGATGCGTGGAAGGCATCCTCAAACCACTGGTGAGAAACACAACCAGCTACCTGCAAGACACCACGGACCTACTGAACAAACTGTCAACCGTAGGTCCCCTCCCCAATGGCACCATCCTGGCCACTATGGATGTGGAATCCTTGTATTCCAACATCCCACACGAGGATGGACTGACTGCCTGCCAGGCGCACCTTGAGGCCAATGGGGTCGCCTCTGATGCAGTGCTACAACTCACAAGATTCATTTTCACACACAATTATTTCTTCTTTGGCAAAGAGATATTCCTGCAACTCACGGGGACCGCCATGGGCAGTAAAATGGCACCGCAATATGCCAACCTTTTTATGGCAAAACTGGAGAGTGACTTTCTGGCCTCTTGCCCCAGCAAACCACAGTCCTACTTCCGCTACATTGATGACATCATGATCATCTGGACCAACACCGAACAAGAATTAATAAAATTCCATGAAAGATTCAATGCATTCCACCCCACCATAAAACTGACATTAAGCTGCTCGCATACAGAAATCAACTTTTTGGACACCACCATAAAGATTTCAAACAACTCAATACAGACATCCCTATACCGAAAACCGATTGATCGGCCCACATACCTCAGATGGGACAGTTTTCATCCTAAACACATCAAAAGGTCCATTGTCTACAGCCAGGCCATCAGGTATAACTGGATCTGCTCCAACCCAACAGACAGAGAGGAACATTTGTACCATCTTAAAAGAACATTTATAAATCAGGGCTACCATCCCACCTCAATTGATGACCAAATCACCAGAGCCACCAGGATACCCAGAAGTCAACTACTCCAATACAAGGAGAAGGAAAGAAACAATCGTGTGCCTCTAGTAGTGACCTACAATCCGCAACTAGAGGTACTAAGGAAAACCGCAAGAAAACTCCACCATACCCTGCACAAGGATGACCGTCTGAAAACCATATTCCCGGACCCTCCGCTTCTGTGTTACAGGCAACCTCCTAACTTGAGGAACTTTATAATCAGGAGTGCATTACCCTCTGACACACAAAAAGGAACTTATCCCTGTAATGTAAGGAGCTGTAAGACCTGCTCACATATACTGACTGCGGACAGGATACGGATCCCCAACACACAGCAGGACTATAAGATCCAGGGGACATTCACATGTTCCTCGTCCAATGTTGTGTACCTGATCATGTGCAGTAAATGTCCTGTAGGGGTTCTTTATGTTGGAGAAACAGGACAGAAACTCAAAGCCAGGATGAGATCTCATCGCCACACGATTGAACACAAAAAAAGAGAATTACCTGTGGCCGAACACTTCTCTAGCCATGGACATGACATAGGAGATATGAGAGTTTTGATATTGAAGGGCGGTTTCAAGTCACAAAACCACAGAAGAATTTGGGAATATAAATTGATAACAACCTTTGACACGCTGAATACTGGGTTAAACTATTCCCCAGGATTTATGCGTGAATGGGAAGTGTGAGACATTTATTATACAGATAAGACCCCCATCAACAGTAATTCAGGGACCATAAACTTTCACTCCCTTATCAGTGTTTAGCTAAAAATGTTTTTGTATCTCTTGTAGCAATTCAAGCCTGCTGACCTCCCCCCCTCCAATAGTAATTTAGGGACCATAAAACTTTCACTCCGCTATCAGGGCCTAGACAAAAAAAGTTTGTTTGCTGTTGCAGAATTCCTTTTAAGTGTGAACCAATCACATCCATATCTGTGCCTTGTCATAAGTATGTATGTTATAAGTGTGTATAAATATGCATGCCTCTTCAGATCCAATCCATAAGCCTGAAGAAGAACCCTGCGTTGGTTCGGAAGCTCGCTGTATTTTTGTTAGCCATTAAAAGGTATCATATCTACAAGATTACGTCGTTTCTCTTGCTGAGAACAATCACATTTTGCTCTACTGGCTAACACGGTACCAGATCTTTGTTTTCATTGTAGCTGTGTATGTCATGGATACAGTGTGCCTAATATTTTTGGATACAGTGCATATGATAGATACGGTACATCTAGTAGTTGTGGATACAGTGTAGACAATGGCTACGCCTAGTAGCTGCGGATACAGTGTATATAATATATACATTACATTTAGTAGCTGCGGATACAGTGTATATAATGGATATAGTACATCTAGTATCTAGATACATAACGGGCCTCATTCATCAAATGTGTCAAAAAGAGAAACTTCATGTTGCCCGTAGCAACCAAACACTGAGCAGTTTTCATTTGACGTCAGCAGCTTCAGAAATGAAAGCTGAACTCTGATTGGCTGTTACGGTTTAGAAAGGCAGTTTGTCTTTTAGATACCTTTGATGAACGAGGCCCAAGACTGTTCACAGAGGAAATTCCAAAATCTACAGTGAATTCATGAGAAACCTCCGCTTGTGTCTTTCATTTCCTCATTGGAAGAGATGCAATATTTGGTGAAATCTGCTGCGTTATTCCCAGACGAACGTATAATCCACAGAATGTGGATCAGATCTCATGCACTCGGCTGCTACTGTAGTACATGGCGGATTTCCTATGTCAGAAAATTCAGTAACGTATGAGCAAAGTGTGAACACATACACCTCTAACCGCAAAGTCTGTTTTTTGTTTAGTTTTTTTTTTTCTACTGAGGAGTTTGTAGAACTTTTCTTGAGGGATGACATCATGCGTTTACTGCTGTTTGGCATGAGTAAGCATTGTTACATCGGCAGTGACATATGATGTCATCTGGTGGTGTGGGGGAGGGGCTGTGTAACAGCTGTGTAGTAATTCCCTGCCAGAGACTCCTGTCACTCCTCTAGTTCAATATATACTGATCTGAGAGCTAAAAATTCAACAAGATGTACACTGAATGGCCCCTTTAATAGAGGCCCGGACCCTTTATTGGAGCCCTCCTTATCACAGTTGGCTTCTCTGTATGGAAATTATCATCATAACCCAGAGTGGACAAGTTTTCCACGGATCAGTTGCCATGTGAATCCACATTAGTCAATCCAGAGATCGGAGCAACTTCCAACAAGGCCAGTCATCGACGCTACACTAGCCGGGGTCTCACTGCCAACCGTGGTGGGTTCTCATGTAACGATGTGGAGAGTATACAGTGAATGGCGCGATCGAGGAAAACATCCAGCAAGAGGGGATCCTGTGGACGGAAACAACTCATCACTGAAAGGGGTCGGAGGAGGATGTCAGGAATCGTTCTGACCAACAGGCTGCACAGTCAGCTGAATGCAACGCTGGAGCTCCAACTAACGTGTCCGAACGCACAACTCGCCATTCCTCCGCACGGATGGTATAGCAGCAAGCGACCGGTTCCAGCACCCATTGTGGCTAAGAGAAACAGAAAGACTCCAGCGGGCAAAAGAGTGCAAAACTTGTATCACTGAGCAGCGGAAAAGCATCTCCTGGTCAGATGGGTCCAGATTTCTATTGCTGATGGGAGGTCAGAATTTGGCACAAGCAGCATGAATCGCTGACCCCTTCCTGTCAGCCGGTCACAACATGTCAGCACCACCATCTAATCTGTGGGAACTACAAGAAGCTTCCTGTCCGCAGGGGCCGATATTCCTGAAGGAGGATTTCATTACCAAGCGGACTCTACAACACAATGAATTACTGCAACTCTGCAGGTCAAAGGAGTCCAAAGTGCTGCTAGATGGGGGTCTGATGAAGGGGCCGTTCATTGTACATCAGTATGGTTTATAATGACATTAGGTGAAGCTCCACACCATAATTGTACCGATCTGTGACCGATAAGACCAGACCACCAGTAATCTCTGTTTTCTACCTTGCAGCTGCCACGGGAGAGATGCCGGCACACCAGATACACACTCCGGGCTCTGGACTGCCTCAGGGAATAGTTATGGCGGCTTCATCCACAGGCTTAATTGTTCCTCAGCACATGGCAGAAGAAGCGACACGAAAAAGGGAGATGCGACTAATGAAAAATAGGTAACTGATACGTACAGAAGATCACGTTCACCGTGAAAGACCACGTAGCCGTGAGCCCAAGTTCAGTGTCTCATAGCCTCCTACATAGCACTGTGCATGTACTGGTCGTGGCAATGTAGAAGCCCCCCGTACCCCTTCAGTCGGCTGCACATCCATCTCCCTGACTCTCCACAAACTCTTCAGCATGGCCGATCCTTTATTACCCCAACGTCGTCTGTTGGGGCAAAGTGGAGGATTTACATGGAGCAGGATCGGCAGCTGGCACCCACCCACAACAGCCGCCATCAGCATAAATGTCCCTATTGGTTTGAGCTCACGAGGTGCTATTCAGTTGCCATAGCAGTCTGGGGTCTTTTGAAGGCCCTCAGGGCTGCCACAGCTGATTGCCAATCAAACCACTAAACAAAATAAGTAAAACATTAGAAAAATTTTATTAATTATTAGGAAAAAATAAAAGGTATTAAAAATTAGAAAAAACCTTCTCCCATATTTCTAATCAAAACACAATAACCCAAATACATATTCGGTATTGCTGCATTAGTAAAAGTCTGATCTATCAAAGGAACGCAGTTTTATCCCGCACAGTGAATGTGGTCAGGACAAACATACACAACGCCACAATTGCGCTTTTTCAGTCATCCCGTCTGCAAGAAAACATCAAAAAGTCATATGGATTCCAAAAGAGTGCAATAAAAACTACTGGATGTTCCGCAATAAACAAGCCCTCGTACAACAACCAACAGAAACATTAAGGGCTCACACCCACTGGCGTTTTTATTTCTTGCGCTGCGAGAGCGAGTGAAAACACTCGCCTCGCAGCGCAAGAAAAACGCTGCGATGTTGCCAGTGTTTTCAATGGGGCCAGCGGCAGCAGCGCTAGCCCCATTGAAAACATATAGGAGTATAGCATGGACTTCTGTCACAGCTGTCTACTTCAGGAAAAGTGGTCCCAAGTAAATGTTTGTTGTATCACAGAAGTGGCTGAAGCCTACAAAGGAAGGTGGCAAGCACTGTGGTCTCCTTCCTATCAATATGTCAGACTTGCAGGCCTGATATCTCCAGATAGACAGTCGATCCAATGTCATGACCGCGGTGGAAGCTAGTGCTATAGCCATGATCCTAACGCTAACACTCATGAAAGGCTCTGATTCTCCTTGAGGGGATCCAGCTAGTAGTAGAGAATTTTAGGGCAATACTTTCTGGGAAAAGTATGCAAAATACCCCTTCTGAATACAGTTGCCACCTATATTATATATGACTACCCTCTAAATTTAAATGACTCTAGGTTCCCTGGGCAAAACTTTGTGCCAGAACTAGGGGCAGTTAAATTATTTACACTTGGTCTTCTGTGCCGTTGTCCCTCCGGTGCCGGGTTCCATTTCCAGTTGGCCAAGATCACCAATATAATCCACATACTACCTACTCTTCACACTGCGGTGGTAAAGTTAGACTACTGATGCACTACATGACGTGTGTATTGAGTAGGTAGAAAATTGCAACGCCCATCTTTGCCATCTGAAAACGGGGTCTGGAACAGACATATTGGAGGGACACATAGCAGATAATATACATCCCCTCTGGTCCCGGGACAGAATTTGCCTCAGGACTGGAGTTGCTTTAACTCTGACCCTTTAGAAAGCCTTGACGTGGGTGTCAGGTAGGGTTTGTGTTTTCCTTTGGCAATCCCTTGGCTTCATTCTTGTTCCTCTCTATTGCATGGACTTTGCCGGTGTCTTTGGTGCCTTTGGCTGCCCTTAGTCTCCCGTGTGGCTTCTTGGCCTCCTTTCATACTTGTGTTTCTCATCTTCGCATGCAGTTTGTTTTGCTTCTGTTGCCATCATGCATGTTGAAATTTGTGCTTCTTGGCCGGGAATCTGCATTGCGCCATCATCACGGCCTTGATCCCCTTCTGCTTCTGTACGTTGAGACAGTATTTGTCATCCTGTTCTGGCGGTATTGTTTTCACTTTCATCGCCGGCGTCCTTGATGTTTACTTTGAATCAGAAGAGATCAGCGTGAAAGTGGAGGCCACCGCCGCCCGTACTCCTCTATGTGGTGGTTGCCATAGTTATGTATTTTATGTTGGTCCTAGGGAAGCCGCGCGGGAGTGTCGGAAAAAGAAGAAGGAATACGTGAAGTGTCTTGAGAATCGCGTGGCGGTACTTGAGAACCAAAACAAGACTCTGATTGAGGAACTGAAGGCTCTCAAGGATCTATATTGTCATAAAGCAGACTGACTTTTTCTTTGGCTTCGGACTTGGTTGGAGGCGTTCAGCCTGAAATGGTTGCATTTTGGACTCCGAGATGGACTGTGATGAGTCTGGGGAAGAAGTCCTATTTGTTTGGGTCTCAGGAGTGTAAATCATGATACAAACTATTTTATGTCTTTGTAAGATATTGTATTTTATATAATTAATCGCATGTACCGTTTGTTCTTTTTGTATTTTTTGCCTTTCACCGCTTGCAGGGAAGCAGCGAAGGCGTGTCGACTCAGGAGGAAGGAGTACATTAGATGCCTGGAGGGCCAAAACACCATGCTGGTAATGGAGAACAGGCAGCTGAAGCAAGAGCTGGCCGCTTACAGAACGCTATATTCTCACGGCGCCAATAGCCGCTACTCCAACATTCCTAAAATGTAGCTCTAGTTTGTCACAAACCGGCCTGTTCTATATCTTTTACAGAAAATAGAAAAAGTGTAAAAAAAACCCCATAAACCTCTATATGTATATATTGTCTTATTATATAGGTGGATAGCTTTATCACACATGGATTGTGGAGTGTACGAGAGAATACAGGCCGACTCAAAAGTGTGGAATCACTCATGTGGGGTGGAAACTGCTTAGCAGAAGGTGATGTGATTTTGCATACAAGCTACGGGGAAAACCATTCCTCAAAATGGCCCAGTCACCAATGTGACGGCCATTTTGAATGTCGCCATCTTGGATTCAACTCTACTTTTTCCAATGGGAAGGTCGGTGTGTGATATATCAAACTGGAAGAGAATTACACCAGATAAACAATGGCGGCTTCATTTTAACATAACTTTATCAGTTCTCATGAACTGATGTGAATGATGGGTGTTACTTCAATCAGAATGCCATCATCCTTATGTCATGTGAATTAAGCAGATTTGTCATTCTGCGGGTTTTAATCAATGCCACCCAACCGGACCTCCCATCACCCACAGCGGCTGAACGTCTTTCCAAATTCCGAGAAACGGGTTGTAAGTTCAGCCGCTGCACCGTGAGTGATGGGAGGTCCGGTTGGGTTGCGTCGAGCGTATGTGAAGTTCCACCATCGTCTGCCGAACAGTTTTCCTTCTACATGGGTGTTTCCACATTTTTGAGACCCTGTATATCCTTTTCTTTTTTTACTGATTTCGAAAGTAATTTCTTACAACCGCACCGCATACCCACCGCCCGCCGCGCACTCAGGAACACACCTATTTATAAGACGGTCACTGCTGTTCTTGTCTCGTATGCAGGTCCATAATCTCGCAGAAAATGTGTCGCTGACCGGATGGGTTTTGCGAACCGGATGTTTTATCCAGTGGTTTTTATCTTTGTGTCCTCAGAACGTGTATTCGCTTTCTATGTTGGTCCCTTTTTTTCTGTGCTTTTTTTTTATTTCTCTCAGTGTGACACTACCCATAATGCTTTGAGTGTTTTTACATATAAAAATATATATATATTTTCTGCACTTTAAAAATGCATTCAAGATGTTTAAAGTGAGGAATACTTATACAGAAAACTGTTGGTGTTTGACAGGTCTAAACGATTGTTGACCTCTCCTCAGGATAACAGTAATTGATTGGCAAGGGTTGCTTGTTTGGGACCCCCAAAAATGAACTGTTGTCACTGTGCAGGGAGCCGGAAGCTGACAGCTCTGTACACATTGTGGTGGCCCAGGTTGGTATTGCAGGCGGAGCTCCTATTGAATTAACTAGGAACAGACCCCCATTAATCAACTACTGATGACCTATCTTGAGGGTAGATCATCCGTAGTTCAGACTTGGACAGCCCCTTTTTAAGGGGTTCTTGAGGAATTTTCTATTGATGACTAGGGCTTCCACCTTTGTGTAAAAAAAAAAAAAAGGTAAAAGGGGTGTGGTTAGGGCGTGGTTTGTGAAATATGTTTTTATCTCCATTATTATAGTGGTTGCAACTAGTGATTGTGGCCCCAATAGTACTAGTTCCCCCTGTAGTGGCCTCAATAGTAAGAATGCCCCATGTAGAACCTCCATCCAGCAGCAACCCAACACCATTAAAGGGGTTGTCTCCTGATTGGCTGGAATCGGCACACGTGACGGGGTGAAGCTACGAGGACCAGCTCTCCGGCACGAGCGGCCCCATTCACCAGGAAGAAGACCGCACAGCGCAAGCACATCTAAAAAAGCAAGAAGACATCAGAATTAGACGGCACCATGGAGACGGGGACGCCAGCAACGGAGCAGGTAAGTGAATAACTTCTGTATGGCTCATAATTAATGCACAATGTACATTACAAAGTGCATTAATATGGCCATACAGAAGTGTATAACCCCACTTGCTGCCGCGAGACAACCCCTTTAAGTATTCCACTCACTCTCTAGCTCCCATCCGGCTGCCCGCTGCTGTAATCAGAGGCTGTGACCCATGACCACCCTTACACCCTGACATCTATGATGCTTGCAGCATACAGGCGCCACTAGAGGGAGTGTAAAAGAAAGAGGTCACAGCCTCTGATTACCGCCGCAGCGGCCGAATGGGAGCTAGAGAGTGAGTGGAATACTTGATGGTGTTGGGTTGCTGCCGGATGGAGGTGCACTCGGCTGACAATTTATTTTTAACCGAACATTAATATGGCCGGTAAAAAAAATAAATACCAGCAGCATTTTGGCTAAATTGGCTAAATTACTGGCTGGCCGGTGAGTTACTATCCAGGTGGCAACCCTATTGATTCCTTAGAATAGGTCATCAACAGTTGATTGGTGGGGATCCTCCACTAGAGATCCCCGCTGATCCTCAGGTGTGCTGGCAGTGTGGACCGTACTGGCAGCAGATGGTGCTGTCCATATTACAGCAGCCCTGCTTAGTACTGTAGGCACCGCTCCTTTTTGAATTCGATTGGAGCTGCACCTGTAGTACCAAACTGGGCCGCTACAATGTTGACAACGCTACCTGCTTCCAGGGTTGCCTGAACTGACAGCGATGCCGGACATCCGCTGATCTGCAGCGATCCTGAGTGGTGGATCTCCACTGATCGTCTATTGATAACGTGTTCTGAAGATTGGTCATTAACCCTTTCCAATCTACTGTCTGACGTCTAAAGACATTCTGATTGAAGGCTGTACAGCTTCCGATGTCGAAAGACGTCCAGCAGGGTATTCTTACTATATATTACTGTCCGCTCTGTTGTCGGGGACCTCTCCAGCATGTCCAATACAGCAGTACTGGCTCTAGCCAGCAGGTGGCGCCATTGTATCATGGCAGGAAGAGAAAACTCCCTAAGAAACCCTGAATCTAAAATTGGATTGCAAAGGGTTAATGGTTCAGACCTGGATGATCCCTTCAGGCTTATTCAACTTTTAAAGAGCCTCCGTCAGGAATTGGGGTGCTGAGTTTGGGGATGTCACTTTCATACTTGATTACCTCCCTGTTCTCCACCCACAAAGCCACCAGCGCTTCCTGCATACAGCGGCGCACCCCAGTTCATATAACCACATAATTAGTATATGAGGCTAACTGGAGCTGATGGAGCTGACATAGGTTCTCTGGGAACCAGAAGGGGGGGGGGGGGGGGGGTAATATTACCTGCCACTCTCTGTTGTGCTGCTGATCCACCGATTCCTGTGGCCCCTCCACCAGGATGGCAGCTGTTCTGCTGTCGCTGCCAGCTGCTCGCTGTGCATCGCTAATCTCAGGCATTTAACTCTACTCTACCAGTAGTGCTGGTTAATCGGAGCTGGATGTAGTGTCTTATATAACTGATGCACCACCAGTGTGCAGGGGCCATCTTGGAAGATAAGAGGGGGGCACAGGAATGGGCAGATCTGGAAGACAACGGCACAAAAGAAGCATGCCAGGAAATATCACTCATGGTTCCATTCACTGAGTGGCTGTGATTGGCTCATCGAGCACCAGCTGTGATTGGCTGGCTGTGGCTCAATTAGCCAATCACAGCGCTAACTTTGCTGGAAGCGGGGTACTCAAAGCCCCGTCACCAGGAGGAAGCTGAGATGTCAGACGGGGAGGACCATCGAGAGGCATTGGGGCGCAGCAGACCAGGTGAGTATAAGGCCCCTCCCTTCTGAAATAGGACACTGTGTCTCTTTAGGGCAAAAATTAATATGACAGTGTCTTATTTTCAGGGGAAGCACGGTATGTACCCCAGAGTGCGGCCAGTAACATCTCCCACACATTATATGTCCCCCAGAGTGCAGCCAGTAAAATATACAACTCCTCCCACTAATAACAAGCCCTCATAAGGCTGGCTGTGAGTTCTGGCTTTTGCAATGTGAGGATGAAAATCACTTGGCCCTCAAGGCACCAATTTTTGTCACTAAGGGGTTAAGTGATGGTATTAAGTGACATTTAACTAAAAAAATGTGGAATTTCTAGGCTGATGTGAGCGGGACACAGATCATACAGCCACTGGCATAACTATAGGGGATGCAGGGGATGCGGTTGCACCCGGGCCCAGGAGCCTTAGGGGTCCATAAGGCCTCTCTTCTACATATAGAGAACTCAATACTATATATAAAGCATTATAGTTGGGGGCCCTGTTACAGGTTTTGCATTGGGGCCCAGAAACTTCAAGTTACGCCTCTGCATACAGCCAAAGATCGCAATCTAATGTAAGCCGGTGTTCCCCAACCAGTCCTCCGGACCCCCAACAGGTCATGTTTTCAGGATCTCCTATAGTAAGACCACCTGCAGCAATGTCTGAGGACTGACAATAATTACATCACCCTTGCGATACTGAGGAAATCCTGATGGGAGGTGAGAATTTGGCGCAAGCAGCATGAATCGATGACCCCTTCCTGTCAGCCAATCAGAATGGCGAATAGAAGTCATGAGACATTGCGGCCTCGGGGTCCTCTTCATGGAGCGAGAAAGTCCTCAAACGAGCGAATGATGACCGTTATTTGCTTTTAAAGGCAGTCATTTTACATGCAGACATCTGGTTAGGTTTTTTTGTTATTCGCTTATTCACTCGGTCATTGGGCGCTGAGGGGAAAGTACTGGTGAATGGGAACGACCGCTTTGTACACGTAACTACCGGAAATCGACTCAACGGTGATCTTTATGTCAGCATAAAGCAAATTACGGACGATAAGCGAACAACTCATTGTTCAGTCATTGGCCGTCTTTACACGGAACGATATTTACACAAACCGACAATTTTTTTGAACAATAATTATTTCGTGTAAAAGAGCCCCAACGGATAACTTCTAGTTTCCTTCTTCACTGCGGAGAAATATCAGCCATTCTGTTACGTTGGTCGGATATCTCACTTCTTATTTTAGCCCTGAAATTCATTTTTCCTGTATAGAAGCACCTTATATGTTGTATGTGGAGCGGTTCACACTTTGGGGAGTAAAATATGTTTATAGCCATTGGATGTGGTGCAATGACTACAGATTGCAGTCTCTCTCCGTCTTGCTGGTCCTGGCACCACCTGCTGGTGCAGTGCAGTACTGCATGTGCTAAGTGAACAGCCTGATATAGTTGCCATCAGTCCCGCATTTTGCAGTACAGTTCCAATTTTAGGCCGCTACTACATGGGCGATTATGTCGCACAGTGTCAGAGCTACAAATTGCATGTATGTAGAGCCCATGCTTTCCTATGGGTTCTTCCACAGCAGAGATGTTTTGTAGCCTGCGACATTGCAAGACTACAAAATCACAGTATGCTCTATACAGCCATGATTTGCTATTTTTGTAGCACATTTCCCTATGGAGGTTTCATATGTGTTGCATCACAAAAAACGCGGTTTTCCTGTGATGCGATGCAACTTTTACAGTAGATAATCCTACTATAAAAGCCCTAAACTAATACCTACCTGTAGAGAAAAATTTAAAAAAAGGAATAAATCACCTCTCTGGCGCTGTCATCTCCCCTGAAGCTCTCTGGCACTTGCCTAAAGTTCTCCTGCAGAGCTTCCTGGTCGGGACTTTGAAAATCCCAACCTCCAGGAAGCTCTGCCTGTGATTGGTTCCCGAGCGCACGGTTCAGCCAATCAGAGCCAACTCTCGAGGAACCAATCACAGCCATTGATTGAATGGCTGTGATTGGTTCATCAAACACTGGCACTGATTGGCTGAACCACAGCCTTCAGCCAATCAGAGGCAGCGCTTCCAGGAGGCAGGGATTTTCCATTTCCCAGCCAGAAGACATGCCTAAAGACAACTGCTGGGGACCGGGGAGAAGACGCGGGGGAGGTGACAGCGATTCTTAGGTGATGAATGTGTTTTTTTTGTTTTTGTTATGCAGCTAGGGTTTAGCTTAGGCCTTTGTCAGTTTTCGTGCAATGCGATGCAACAGAGAGGAAGGCTCCATAGGGATAGATGAGCTGCAAAACCTCGTAAGTCGCGGGCATCTCTAGCAACCAGCGATGTTTTTGTCTCGCATTGTCACAGCCTACAAAACATTGCTAATGTGAGGGAGCCCATAGGAAAACATGGGCTTCACGTACATGCGATATGTAGCATTGTTTCAACATGAGAAAATTGCGCGATTTTGTCGCCCGTGCGTGAAGCTCGTGGTCTTCAATGGGTTCTTTCTGGCTACAAAACATCTCTTATGTGAAGGAAACCATGGACTTCCCATACATGCGTTTTGTGGCCCGTGTGAAGCAGGCCTAATAACTCTTTATTACACAAACAGACAGCTCTCTACACTCCGCTGACAGACGGATAGATAGTGATGAAATTGGATTTATTTCCAATTTTTCCATGCGGTGTTGGGCGGCCTTTGGCCTCAATGACTGCAGTCACCCTCCGCAGCCGCACTACACCAAATCACATAGATGTGTGGAGGGATTTGTCTCCATTCCTGGAGAAGCTTTAGATAGTGATGTGGGAGATGATAGGCATGTTGGACGCTCACGGATACGGCGTTCTTGTACATCCCAAAGATGCTCATTAGAATTGAGATCTGGACTTTGGGCCAATGAAGTCTGCAGATGTTCTGTTCCCCACACTGTGTGCCGTATGACATGGCGCTCGGTCATGTTGGTGGAGACACGGAGCTGTACAGAGTATTACCACAGGGGAGGCGATGCCACATTGTCCGGGATGTCTCTGTACCCATTGGTGGTGAGGGTGGACTTCACTATAACCAATGGCCCCAGTCCTTCCCATCCGATTTGTACAGGGTGGAGCGCGGTAATTTGCTAATTTGGGAGTGAAATAAAAAAAATAATGAACTTGTAAAAACTTTATTTTATATTTTATTTACATTGAACAGTAGTGGAATTTACAAATTATTTGGTTTTAAATATTGTATCTGGCAAATGTTGACCTTCGCTATCCACACACTGCTGCATACGTTTTCTGAAGTTCTCATGCACTCTTTCAAGCATGTCGACTGGTATTCTGGCAATCTCAGCGTCAATATTGTTCCTTAGGTCTTCCAGGGTGTTGCTTAGACTTCAGGTAACCCCAAAGGAAAAAAATCGCATGGGGCTAAGTCTGGTGAGCGTGCCGGCCAGTTAAGATCACCCCTCAGAGAGATAAGCCGTTCAGGAAACGTTTGCCTCAAAAAATTCCTGGTAACTCTCGCTGTGTGTGCAGTGGCACTATCTTGTTGAAACCATGTATCCTCTAATTGCATTGCCTCGAGTGCTGGCTGGAAAAAATCCTGCAGCATAGTTAAGTAACGTTCGGAATTCACAGTTGCCGGAAAAAAGTAAGGGCCAATGATGCCTACTGGTGATAAGGCGCACCACACAGTGACGCGGTCCGAATGCAGAGGTCTCTGGTGAACTTCTCTGGGGTCGCTCCAGTACCGCATGTTTGGTTTGTTTACACACCCACTGAGGTGAAAATGGGCCTCAGCAGAAAAGAACACAATTGCGTCACGAGATATGGTTGCAAGCATGTCTTCACAAGATGTTCGTCGTGTAACATAATCCCGTGCTGACAATTGTTGGACCACGCACATTGTATACGGGTGAAAATTCAGTTCACTATGAAGAATCCGGTGGAGAGAACGTCTTGAAATGCCAAGAGCAAGTGCTTGCTTCCGAGCAGAGCGTTTCGGAGATTGCAATACTGCTGCTCTAACTCGTTCGGTGTTTTGTGGTGTTGTAACACTCCTCGCAGGTCCTCTTCGTACAGATGACACATTCCCTGCTGTTCTGAATGCATTTACCCAATTTACAACTGATTGCCGTCCAGGAACACGTCCGCGTGGGGGAACAGCCAATCGCAAACGAAAAGCACGTTGCATTGCAATGATCGAGTGGTTATTTGAAAAATACGCTTCAACACAAAATGAACGCTCCTCACGTGTCCACCGCATGATGGCAACTGAAAAGCAGCTGCAGACAAACTTCCCGTCAGCCACTATAAGCAACGCCCACTCTCCCCTCTCTTCGACCAACAGCGCTGCCACAACCTGGAACTCAAAAAAGCAACACCCTGGAAGACCTAAGGAACAATATTGACGCTGAGATTGCCAGAATACCAGTCAACATGCTTGAAAGAGTGCATGAAAACTTCAGAGAACGTATGCAGCAGTGTGTGGATAGCGAAGGTCAACATTTGCCAGATACAATATTTAAAACCAAATAATTTGTAAATTCCACTACTGTTCAATGTAAATAAAATATAAAATAAAGTTTTTACAAGTTCATTATTTTTTTTATTTCACTCCCAAATTAGCAAATTACCGCGCTCCACCCTGTATATCCCTTCGCCTGACAGCACAGGACTGCTCAGTCCACCAGGCCAATCATGTCCCTCCTGTAAGTCCAACGATGCCTTCTGCACTGACTTCTTATGGGTTAGTCAGTGACAGTGACGATCGGAGTCAAGACCTGATTGGTGGGGTCGAGACCTGCATTCCCACATGGCACGTAAGCATACTATTTGCACATCAAAAATACTGCTGACAACAAAAATGCGTTTCTACGGGCAAAACGCCGCAGGTTTGCAATGCAGTTAGCTAATCGGCTGCTACAGGTGAAGCACATCAAACCATGTTCCTCACCTTTAGAAGTTGATTAGCTTAAAACCACAT
Source organism: Eleutherodactylus coqui (assembly GCF_035609145.1). Classification (NCBI taxonomy): domain Eukaryota; kingdom Metazoa; phylum Chordata; class Amphibia; order Anura; family Eleutherodactylidae; genus Eleutherodactylus; species Eleutherodactylus coqui. The sequence continues at coordinate 109,801,976 of NC_089848.1, forward strand.
CGTATAACGGTAAATAATGTTGTGAGCTGAGTTCTAGAACAGTATCCATGTTGTGAGCTGGGTTCTAGTGCCATATCCATGTTGTGAGCTGGGTTCTAGTGCCGTATCCATGTTATGAGCTGGGTTTTAGTACCATATCCATATTGTGAGCTGAGTTTTAGTGCCATATCCATGTTGTGATCTGGGTTCTAGTGCTGTATCCATGTTGTGAGCTAGGGTCTAGTGCTGTATCCATTTTATTAACTGGGTCTAGCGCCATATCCATGTTGTGAGCTGGGTTCTAATGCTGTATTCATGTTGTGATCTGGCTTCTAGTGCCATATCCACGTTCTGAGCTTTTTTTCCATGCAACATTTCTGTACCAAGCTCAGTTCTGTAAGGTAAAATTTGTTGCAGCATGCATTAAGTGGCACTATTTTTCTGCAATATTGGGGTATGGGGTAGGCAGTATTGTATGTGGGCTGGTGAGGTTTATGTGCTAGGGCTGCTTTTTGAGTCCACTTCAGCATTTTGCAGGAAGGAGAGAGATTTATTTTTTACGATGTGTGCCATACATCGAAAAAGATTGGGAAACTGTCAGGTTTTTGCTACTGGAGTCTGTTGTTCTGCAGGGTTCCAGGAGCACACCTTCACAGGTGAAGGATAGTTTAGCTGGCTGGGTGTGGTTTGCTCTTGCCAGCCAATCCCCAGGGTCTGAGCTCATATATAAATACAGGCATCTTTCAGTGTCCATTTGGTGTCCAGGGTGAGCAGTCATGTTTCCTTCTGTGTGGTTTGTGTTCTTTCACCTTTGTGTGCAGCTTGCTGTGTGACTTGTGTCCTGTTACCTTGGTGTTACAGCATGCTGTGTGAACTGTGTCCTGTGCTGCTGGATCATGTGCCTCATTAGATTAGGGACCGCGAGACATGAGGACCCTTGATCGCTTGGCTCACGGCTTAAGTGTCTTGGCCAATTCACGAACTAATCCCTTGTATTTATATTCAGCTATTCCATCTGCTTGTAGGGTGCAGGATGTTTGGTGAGTGCATTGGTTGTGTTTAGTTCTATGTGATGTCTGTCTGTGAGTCCAGTCCGCAGTATGCAGTTCTCGGTCCAGCTGATGTTACTGTCAGCATGTCAAGTCTCCATTCGTTTTTGATCCCTTGGTCCTAACCCGTGTCTTTGAGTCACATTCGTGTGGGCCCGGTGCCTATTTGACCACACGAACATAACAGAAACGCTGACCTTGGGTTACTTGCTTTACTGTTTTTTGTGTATTGTTTTTTCTAATGCCAAGGGAGGTCAAGTGGGGGAAAAACAGGAAGCGGTGTGGCAGCCATGTTTTTTTGAAAGGAGATACACAGGAGAAGGAGAATGGAGTGCACAGAATTGAACTCATACAGTGTAGATTCACAGGATGAGGAAACAGTAAATGAGAAGAGCCTAAGGCATGATTGGAAGTAGTATACTGCAAGACACCGGTATTTACCCTTTGGGAATGTATTGCTGGTCAACTGCTTCCACTTGCTGCCTTTCTGCTGCTGGTGTTACTGACCAAGCATCTTTTCACCTTTCTCAGACGCCTCCATCCCCCCCACACCGTAAAGAAACACCTCAGCCACCCTCACAAATCCCCCAACCACCTGCTCACCCTCGCTACCCTACTACTCCTAGCCAAGGGGACATATACCACAACCCTGGCCCACCCCATACTGTTCTCTACCAAAATCCTCCCCAATCATACCAAACCACCCCACTAGCCCATGTGCCCCCCCCCCTTGCCCCATTCAAATGCACCCTATGGAACTCCCAATCCGCCTAAAACAAGCTCCCAACTATCCATGACCTCTTTACCACCAACAACTTTAACCTGCTCGCTCTCACTGAAACAGGGATACAGAAGTCTGATTCTACCAGATCGGATGACAGGCGCAGCTCATCTTCCAGTCATTCAAAGTCCACACCCTACTACTCTTCTTCCCACTGTTCCTGCGCGTCGCAGTTATCTACCGGCCCGCTGGTCCCACCCACCTGTTTCTAGACCACTTCACTGCCTGGCTCCCACACTTCCTATCCTGTGAAATCCCAACCCTCATCCTTGGCAATTTCAATATCTCTACTAATGATCCCAGCTCCTCATTTGCCTCCCAGTTTTTAATGCTTTCCTCTTCCCTCGGCCTATCACAACTCTTAGACTCCCCCACTCACAGAGACGGTAACACTCTCAATTTAATCTTCCTCCTCCTCTGCTCTGCCTCTCAATTTACTAACTCCCCATTCCACTCTCTGACCACAACCTCCTGTCTTTCTTCATCAGGCACCCTAGCATCTCCCGTGATCCTCCTATCTATTGCACGTCCAGACAGTCCACATCCATCATTTTGCCAATACCATCCAGTCCTCCCTGTCCCCTATCTCTCTCCTCACCTTCTCTAACCTATCTGCCAAACACTACCGCACCACCCTCAGCCGTGCCCTGGATGAAGAGGCACCGCCCGTGACCTGAGCCGACTGCCAACTACCAACGCATCTCAAACTTCCCCTTCATCTCCAATTTACTAGAATGCTTGGTCTACTCCCGCCTTACATGCTTTCTTTCCGACAACTTCGCTGTCTACTCTTGACCGAAACCGCCCTCACAAAAGTATCAAATGACCTGATGATGGCAAAGTCGAGAGGTGGCTACTCCCTACTAATCCTCCTTGACCTCTCCGCTGCATTTGTCACTGTTCACCATGACCTCCTCCTTGCTATGTTCCACTCCATCAGCCTAAAGGACACTGCTCTCTCCTGGTTCTCTTCCTACCTATCTGACCGCTCTTTCAGCATCTCCTTCGCTGACTCTATCTCCTCTCCACTTCGTCTCGCTGTCAGGATCCCCCAGGTCTCGGTCCTTGGTTCTTTTCTCTTTTCTATCTACCCAGCCCCAATTGGACAAACCATCAGCAAATTCGGCCTCCAGAACCATCTCTACACTGATGACACCCAACTATACACCTCTTTCCATTAGATCGCAGCACCTTTCCTCCAAAATCTCAATGACTGTTTGTGTGCTGTCTCTAACGCCATGTCCTGCCTCTTTCTCAAACTTAACCTTTCAATAATTGACCTCTTCATCTTTCCGCTCTCAACCAGCCGACCTCCCCTCAACATCTCTATATCAGTATGTGTCACCATCATAGCCCCCAGACAGCACGCACGCTGCCTTGGAGTCACATTAGACTCTGACCTCTCCTTTACCCCCCACATCCAGTCTCTAGCCCAAACATGCCACCTGCACCTCAGGAATATTGCTAAAATCTGTCCGTTCCTAACCACGGACACGCTAAAAACACTCATTGTTGCCCTCATCCACTCCTGACTTGAATACTGCAACTCGCTACTCATCGGCCTCCCTGCACCAGACTCGCTCCACTCCAATCCATACTACATGCGGCAGCTAAGCTCATTTTTCTATTCAGCCGTTACTCAGACGCCTCTGCATTATGCCAGTCGCTGCATTGGCTGCCCATCCACTGCAGAACTAAATTTAAACTCCTCAACCTCACCCACAAAGCTCTGCATGGCGCCGCACAACTATATGTCACCTCCCTCCTGTCAGTACACCACGCAGCCCGCTCACTCTGATCCGCTAAAACACTCAGACTAAACACCCCTTTAATACGAACGCCACATGCTCACTTCCAGGACCTCACCAGAGCAGCACCGACCCTCTGGAACGCTCTACCTCAAGGCATCGGACAACGACCGATGCACGACATTTCAGACGCACCTTAAAAACGAACCTCTTCAGGGAGGCATACCAAATCACCTGACCTAGTTCCCCGCCCCTCTCTATGGCTTCCCACACCTTCCACCCTGCTTATCACATACGACCTCTACCCCTGCACCTCCTTACCGCCCCACCCCGTTTGCTTTTTTATAACTGATTTTTACATGTAATTCCCATACTGCCTGTGCTCCCCGGGCCTTACCTCACCCCCACCCCTTTGTTTCAAACTGATTATATATCACATGTAATTGTTGTATTGTCTGTGTTCTTCCGTGCTTTAAAGCGCTGCGGAATAAGTTGGCGCTATACAAATAAAGATTATTATTACTGCCTCTAGCTTGGATACAAGATGTGATACGGGCAGGCATGGAGGCTCTAGTACCCGGTTGTACCGCCTCTAGTTTGGATACAAGATATTATATGAGGGCATGGAGGCTCTAGTAACCTGTTGTACTGCCTCTAGCTTGAATATAAGATGTGATACAGACAGGCATGGAGGCTCTAGTACCCTGTTGTACCGCCTCTAGCTTGGATACAAGATGTGATACAGGGGAGCATGGAGGCTCTAGTACCCTGGTGTACCACCTCTAGCTTCGATACAAGATGTGATACAAGGGGCATGGAGGCTCTAGTACCCTGTTGTACCACCTCTAGCTTAGATACAAGATGTGATATGGCAGGTATGAAGGCTCTAGTACCCTGTTGTACCAACTCTAGTTTGGATACAAGATATGATACAGGCAGGCATGGAAGCTCCAGTACCTTGTTGTACCGCTTCTACCGTATATTCTGGCATGTAAGACGACCCTCGACTTTTCATCTTATATTCCGGGAATACAGTGTGAAAAAAAAAAATGAATACTCCCCTCCGGCGGCGCTGATGCAGACTCTCGCTCCCCCGTGCACGCTGGCAGAGCATTGCTTTCTGCAAGTGGTGCTTGAATGCCCCACCTCCAGAAAGCTAATGCTCTGATTGGCCAACTCAGGCGGCGTCAGCCAATGAAAGCTGGCGCTGCATTAGCCAATCACAGCCATTCAGTGACATCATTGAATGGCTGTGATTGGCTAACGCATCACCAGCTTTCATTGGCTGACGCCGCCTGAGTTAGCCAATCACAGCCTCCCTCACACAGGGCGTTTGCAGGGCGTTTACTGTAGATTCCACCCGCTTTCAGCAGCGCTGGCATTCTTTATGCCAGAATTTTGGCTGTGTTTTCAGCACAGCTGAAAACGCAGCCAAGGATGCTGGAAAAAAAAGCAATACTCACCTAGCCGCTGCCGTCCGAATCATTGCCGCTGGTCTCTGCCGCTAATCCAGGCTTCCCCTGCACTCATAAGTCTATTGCGATAGGCCAATAGATTGCTGTGATAGGTTCTCGGCGCTGACTCGATGCCTAATCACAGCCCTTCATTGACTGTCTCAGCCAATCAGTGCCGGCAAGCTCTGATTGGCTGAGACAGTCAATGAAGGGCCGCTGAAACGGGGCGGAATCTGCAGTAAACGCAGCATTGAAAAACACTGCGTTTCTGCAAACGCCCCATGTGAGGGAGGCCTTAGGCTTTCGAAGTTGACGCCCCAGATGGTCGTATAAATGTTCCACTGGCTCTCAGGGCAATGGACGCTACAGCTCTATTATTGTATTTTATATCAGGCGTAAGTATGAGCTGCTTGGAGAATCAGAGATCACAAAGCATTTGTGTAAATCTCAAATGATTCCATTTATTTGTTAACAAGTCAAGGTATTTATAGTCCTTCTAGACAAAAAAACTTTGAAAGCAAGGCTAAAGGTCACCTGACTTATACATATTCATAACTTGTTACAATTTTCCATTATTGATTACGAATGCTTAGCATGTTCAGTGGTGTCGATCTCTGGGTAAACCTCTTCTCTAGTCATGTGCTGTCAGAGATCGTTAATGGGAAATCTATAAACATTCCTGAGCTTGGTTAAGGTTTACATAGTTAAATAAAGTCAAACAGATAATAAAGAGTTCTATTTGCTAAGCAGAGTACATTTGAAAAACAAAGTCCATCTTTAGTCAGCCGTCTTCCACTGATTGGACTCTTGTGTGAGCGAAGGTCAATCGCAGCTTTCTTCTTCAGGTCTTGTAAAGTTCTGATTGTTCTATTCTTCTAAACAAAGTATCTGAATATGTGTGTCAAGTAAGTTAGAAAATGGAGTGGGGAACAAGTTGGTGTTCAAACACGATGGTTTCTCTCACATTGGTGATAAATCTGGCAAGCAGGCAGGCCACGGAAGTGTGACAATGTTGTGTGGGCTTCCTGTGACCCCCTTGTGTGCGCGGCCGAGCATTATCTTGCTGCCTCTTGGAAGCCGCCATGAGAGGAACACATGTGGCTGCAGGATGTCCCGAACATATCTCTGAGCTGTCATTGTCCCTCATACCATTTCTAGGGGTGATGCCAGCAGGGGGCAGTGTGCTGCCCCACAGTAAAGACAGGATTGAGGCACCCACCCCAAGGTCTCCAGATATGACCACTGCTGTCGTCAGTGCCCAGACTAAACCTGGATGCATCACTGAAGACAACCCTGTTCCCCTCCGTAGCCTCCAGTTTTGTTGTTCATTAGGTCGCTGCAAATGGAGGCAACGATGAGTGTCAAAGGCCGTACATGAAATCGGCGCCATGAGACCAAATATCTTTCAGCCAAGCTTCAGGAAATGGTTCAGATAGACACAGGGGTGTAACAATGGCGCCACCTGTCTCTGGATGGGGAAACCCCTTTGAGCAGTTGGTGCCCCTCCTCTCACCCTCTTGGCTCCTGGACAAGCAGTCGGCCCTCCTTGCCACCCTTTTGTGTAATTGGAGGTGTTGGAAGTCTGTGGAGGAGCGGCGAAAATGGACTTCCCGGCTGCGATTTCAGGGGTCAGCTTGCATGCTCTCGCTCTATGTTTCACCCCCATTTGAGTGGTTTGAAAAAGGTTAAATAAAAGCTGTGGCCAAAAGTCACCCAGCAAAGAGTGACAATGGTCTCCTGTGTATTATTTCAGGTTGGGTCTATGGGGAGGAGGGGGCCAAGGCTTACGCCCCCTGCCCCTGTTTAGGGCCATTGCAACCCATCAGAAGTTTATTCCATTTCTTGTTTACAATAGCAAACATTAGCCATCTGCGCTGACCAGAAATGCTCTTATAAGCAAGCACAAGCAGTCTAAAGTGTACAAGACAGTCCCCAAAGAAGGATATGTGTTGCTCCTTGAAGAGTTAAGAAGCTTCCAGAATGTGGTAGAAACGGGAAAACTGGAGAGAACCTACAAAAATTGGCTAAAAATGTGCAAAGAATGCATAGAACATCCAAAGAGTTTCAGGCTGAACTCGAATCGTTTGGAGTGATGGTTTCACCCCATACAAAACAAGGCTCTATGGGCGAAAGCCAAGGAGGACCCCACTGCTTAACCCAGTGTTTCCCAACTCTGGTCCTCAAGGCACCCCAACAGGCCGTGTTTTCATGACTTCCTCAGTACTACACAGGTGATGTGATTTTTGTGAATGCCTCAGATATTGCCACAGGTCGTCTTACTATGGGATATCCTGAAAACATGACCTGTTGGGGTGCCTTGAGGACCGGAGTTGGGAAACACTGGCTTAACCCCTTAACGACCACCCATATGCCATTCAACAGGCTTTACTGTGATGTATATGCCTTTCTACGGCACTGCATCATAAGCCTGTCACAGGGGAGTGAAGACTCAGATGTCTGATGACAGCCGGACTCCAGCTGTAACAGGATGGGCACCAAAGAAGCTGCTGATCCCAATCGTTTAACCCCTTACATGGTGTGATGAAAGCACCGACGGCATGTAAAAGTCTGACAGAGGGAGCTCCCAATGTGATTGCAGGGTCTAGATAGGTTGCAATAGGACCCTCAGGCTTAAAGATGGCCTTCAGATCTGCCATCCATGGTGGCCTATGAGGTTCAGCATCTGCTGAGCGTCACAGGCAATACACTGCAATACTGAAGTAATGTAATGTATTATATAAACCATCAAAAGTTGTGAACTTCAGGTTCCCTAGCTGAACAAAAGTGAAAAGTGAAAAAAATAGGAATACAGGGTGTAACATACTGTACGGTACACCCGATGCACTGATACCTTGACAATGCATCAGGTCTCATGGGGAATGGGCACTGTGAAAGGAAAAAGCTATCACAGAGCAGTTTACCAAACATAGAGCTTGGGAATGAGCACCGAAGGCAGGACGCAGTAATCACGTCAGCGCTGGGGACACATCTTAGGGGCACAAGAGGACCAAATAGGTGTGAAAATAAAATATAAAGCAGACATACTGTATATACACTTGGACCAGCTGTGCCTGCAATAGGGAGAACAGTGCAGGCACAGCTGGAGCGCCCTACTCTGCAGTTACAGGAGCGAGCTCAGCCCTATCTTCACCTAGCTGCATAGCTGAAGAGGGGAATTGTACAAAAAGTATTCGGAATAGGCTGATAAAAATTGCACAAATTCTTAAAATAACATTCTGTACGTTAAAAAAAAGTGCAGGTACTCTTTAAGAGCTCGAGAGAATTGCAGTTGAAACTATCAGCAGACGGGACAAGAAGCTCATGGGTGGCTATGAAAAAACACTTGGAGGTTCCACTGTTTCCAAAGGTCGTGCAACCGAGTGTTAGAGAAGGAGCTGGTAATCCTCATTACTGGGTTATTCCATATGGATTTGCTGCAGATTTTCTATTTATGTTACTATGTAATCAGACGTCTGTCCCAGAAATATCTCGTCTCGGTCCTCGGTGGTCTGCTGGAGACGCACCGCTGTGTGGACACCAGATGGCAGCATTACGCAAAGAAATCAATTTATCAACAGCCGTTTTATATTCCAGACCCGCACGCTGTTGCACCTTCTTCTGTGCGATAAAAGCCATATCGGTGATCATTTTTCTGCTATTTTACATAGTTGATGACAGAAGTAGCTCATCAGGTCGTTGCCTTTAAAGGGAACTCTCACCGGGTTCATGCTCCCGGAACCTCATGCAGTGTGAACTTAGGACAATAAGGGAGATGGAACAATACCTCCGCAGCGCCACCTATTGAAAGGCAGCATTCCTGCAAATCAATGTCAGACTCTTTATACAAGCCTTGCACATTACAGGCTTCTCACTAGCAAAGCCAGAAAGCAACTGCACACTGATGAGGGGCAAACACCCTGAAACAACTGCCTGTGTATGGCCTATGATGTGCAAGGCTTGTATAAAGAGTCTGACATTGATTTGAAGGTATGCTGCCTTCCAATGGGTGGCGCTGCGGATGTATTGTTCCATCTGCCTTATTTGCATATATCTCCCAGAGCAACATGAATACCAAAAAGGTCAAAGAGAGTGCCTCAGGGTTTTTGAAATGGCCAATCATCAGGCAATTCACATCCTCTAAAAGGGGAGAGCTGTTGGGACACAGGGGGTAGACAGAAAAACTCCCCCAGACAAAAGAAAAGAAAACCATCAATGGAAAAGTCCTGAGCTCCTAGGGTATGTACCAATGATGCAAATGACCAGTAAAAGGGAATAGAGTACAGGAATAGCACTTACTATGAAGGAGGGGGATGTGGTATACAGAAGCCCCCTCCTAGAAGTGATGACTCCAGATGGTGCAATAAAGCTTCAATCCTTGCCACGATGGGTTAATCACAAAGAAGTCCTTTAATCCGTAGTGGACAATAATCACAGTGGCAACGTGTTTTGGTGCTCTATGGGCACCTTTTTCAAGCCAGAGGATCATGAATGGCCTTTTAAGTCTCCTCACTCACTGCTCTCCCTAAAGCCCAATGTCCACGGGCGGTGTTATGGGAATAGATCATATTTCAGAAGAATTCACTGATCTGCTCCAGATTGGTTATAATGAGAAGCTTCATGCATGAATATATGTATTTTAACTGACGGATGTTATCCGTCAGCCCCCAATACTCTTTTGGTTTATTCAAAGAAATACAATACAGATATAGTTGACCATGACGCACCAATTACATGCATGCCTCTCCAATATCATAACAACTTATGATTGGCCTAGTATGTAATGATGCTAATGATTAACATATGTTTACGCCCCAGGTGTATGTCACTATGTGAACACGTAATTCCTATATACCCAAGTAGCATAGACTTTAGTAATATTCCAATCTGCACCACAGGAATGCAGTAATCGATAAGAAGTTCCTTCCCTTGATAGCTAGCACTGGGAAGAAATGGAGGGGTAAGCTTCAACATTGTACTTGTACATACCAGGGTATAATATTGAGCTTGTTAACCATTTAACTGCTAGCTATTTCCTATGAAGGTGGATATATGAATATTTATATGTTTGCAAGGCTGATATAAGAAACAGATTTATATTATTACTACAACAGGCGGATTTGACTTGCGGAACCTGTGCGGGAGATCTGCAAATCAAGCCGCCCATATGGATGCATGCAGATGTCACTTTTTCCCGATCAACGGATCGCACGCGTGGGAAAAAAATTGCAGCATGCTCCATTTTCTGCAGATTTCCGCACAGACAGCTTCCATTGAAGTCAATGGAAGGTTTCTGACCTGCGGTACACCCGCAGCTGACACTGTGGACGGGCCACAGATCCGCCGGAAAGCAGGAGATTTGAAAAAAAAATGCACTGCACATGAGCGCGGCACGCTGGCTGGCGCGCCAAGCACATCCGCTGTGCAGAAGAAAGAAGCTCCAGCCGGGACGGAGAAGATCCGCGCCGTAGCCGGACAGGTAAGAAAATGTCCGTAAAATGTCCATGGCTGCAGTCACGGGTGGAAACCGCAGCAGGATTTCACACTTGAATCTGTGCGTGCCCGTGAGGCCTAAGGAGAAAAGACAGCGTTTCTGACTCACATCACAGGCCTCTTACTAGCAAAGCCAGAAACCTACTGCACACTGGTGAATGGCAAAAACCCTGAAACAGCTGTCTGTGTATGGATACTGGCTTGGTTTCAATTCCTGGTCATTGTTACAAGGCTTGTATAAAGAACCTAGGACAGGTATGCACAGCGCCCCCGTGTACCAGATTTTTTTCGGATTATGAGACGCACCCGGCTTAAGACAATTGAAAATAGGATTTAAAAATGTCATCTTATTTAGGCCAGGCTCACACAAACTGGTCAAATTCCACATGCGGATTTCTGTAGCGGAAGATCTGCGATACATCGCGGAAAGTAATTGCGAATGGTTGCTGAAGACCATGGATACAATTGTTTTTCTGCACAGATGTACACAATGCACAGCGTATCGTTCACGAGGAAGAAAGATCTCTCTCCCCTCCAACCGGCATTCTGACTTTTCTATCTATTTTCCTATAGAGTAGCGAGCGGTTTGGCCACTCATACGCAATGTTAACTGTGTACGGGTGACGGAATATTCGCATCAATTGCCTTCAATGGAGGCCATCCACGTGGAATCAGCGCTAAAACAGAGCATGCTGCGGTTTTCCTTCCGCTCACGGAATCCCCAATTCCTACCGGCACATCTGAGCGAAGCGGTGGCAATTCATGCCTTTCAGTGTCGGCGTATTACCGCGTATCGTCCGCACAGACACCAATCGCGGAATCCGCAGTTCAAATCCGCCCGTGTGATGCCGGCCTTAAAGGGGGTGTCTGATTACTGGATAAGCCCTTGTCAACAGGACCCCCCGTGTGAAAATAATAAACAAAGAGATACTTACCCCATCGCGGCCGCCGGGATCCAGCGCTGCAGCTCGCTGCGGTCCAAGGGTTTGTGGTGACAGATCATGTCACAGGATGTCACGTGCAGCCAATGAGAGGCTACAGAGTTACCCAGGAGTGGATCCCTTTAAAACTTTCCTGGCGGGCTAAAGAAGTTAAGAACTAAGTTTCATGTAGACTTCAATAGCCGAAGCGGCCCATTATAATTCTGCAGCGGCATTGAAGGTACAGCACAGGGCACCAACAGGTCTAAGGCTACCCCCTTAAATACTTTATACTCCAGCTCGATCATACAAGGGTTATCTGCTCTTAACGCCCTTTCGTATACCTCTCTGCAGCCTGATTTACAAGAGGAAGCAGAAGGTACAGAGGATATAAAATCTACACACCCCTCGTAAAACATCAGGTTTTTGTCATGTTAAAAACTCTGACAGAGATGAATCAGTTCAGATCCCCCCCCCCCCCATGTGACCCGTTATCTGGACAATTCCATCGGAAAACAAACTGAAATCTTTTAGGGGGGAGAAAAAACCAACTAAAATAATGTATTTGCATAAGTGTTCACACCCTCTTATATTCGGCAATGCGGTTGTGTTCAGAACTATCCAATCACATGTAACCTCCCCATGAATAGTAGTCTGCAATCAGCGGCCATTATTTATAGTGATTCTGTTCCCCATATAAAGTTCTTCTAGGAGGATTTGCTGACATTTTCTTAGTTCGTCAGTAAAGATCTTACAGATCATCAAAGGGGTCTGATTGTTGGAAGGAGTCAGTCAGGAGGAAGGGGCCAAAACATCTACATCACATCACATGTACCATGGGGCACAGGGGAGACTGTCAGCAAGAAGGGGAAATACATTTGGCCCAACAGTGACCTCACCAAGTACTGAACGGCCCTCAAAAATTCTGAAGAAGTTTATTTTGGGAGTTCGACAGCAACATTACAGGAGCTGCAGGAGTTTCTGGCAGGTCCTGGTTGTGTAGCCATGTGACAATCATCTCCTATGTTCTTCAAATGTCCAGGCTGTGAGGGAGAAGCAGGACGGAGACCTTCCCTAACAAGAACATCCAAGTCAAAACCTCCATCCCGTCTGCCAGAAGTTTGAGGGGAGCGTGTTCTGTCTGATGAGACCAAGGGTGAATTTGTTGGCCAGAATTCCAGAAGGGATGTTTGGTGTGAAGCCAACCCTGCCATCACCAGAAGACCCCCAGACCGCAATGAGGATGGTGGGGGCAGCATTATGTGGGGGCTGTTCTGATGCTGGAACCAGGGCTTCAGTCAAGGGGGAGGGAATTATGAACAGTCCCAAATATCAGTCCATGTTGGCCCAAAACCTTCCGGCCTCGGCTGAAAAGCTGCTGCAGATGAAGAGGACTTTCACCTTTTAGCAGGAAAATAACCCAAAGCAGACGGACAAATCACCAAAAGAATGGCTGCCCCAGAAGAAGAGCAATGTTTTGGAATGGCCCAGTCAGAACCCAGAGCTGAACTACACTGAAGATCTGTGGGTGACCTGAATAGGGCACTACACATGAGATGCCATAGAATGGTAGAATTGGAAGGGACATTGAAGTCGATGGTAGCCATCTGATCTGCGGACGGGCTGCAGACTCCGCATCATTGCCTAGCAATGGCGTAGCATCATCTGTACTGCACATGTGCCAGCTGGCCGGGACGGCACATCCACAAAACAGATCTGGACAGGTAGGCAGGAGACCGCAGGGGTCACCAGCCGGGCAACGAGTCGGATTCTGCTGCATGATCCTACATATAGAATCCGACCCAGCCGTGTGCATTTGGCCATAGGGTGTGAATATTTATGCAACCACTTTGTTTTTGGTTTTGGTTGTTTTCTACCCCAAAGATTTCAGTTTGTTTCCCAGATGGAATTGTGCGGTTCACGGGGTCACATGGGGGGAAGAAATCTGAAACGATTCATCTTGGAACGTGACAAATACATGGCTTATAACCGGGGTGTGTAGACTTCTTATATCCTTGAAGTGCCGAGGTCTAGAGAGAGGCGTGCAAACATTTACAGCCTCTACTAGTTACTAGGGGACAGAGTAAATGATTTACGTGCGCGGACGCCATGCGTGCGGCTCAGCGGAGCTCTTGGGTTAATGCAAACTTATATGCAAATGCACAAAATGTGGACGCCCCATGAAAGCATCGATCTCCAGTGTTTCCATCACTCCCACGCCGGCAGCCACGCAATCTCCGTATATAAAAGGATGCTGGTCGTCTGAAGAGCTCCGTGGCTTCAACCCCTCAGTGACGCGGCCTATTTTGGTCTCATTCCCACAGTCATATGTGTAAAACGCGTGGATCACACAGCGTTTTACTGCCCTGGGGACTGGCGGTGAGTCGGCTATCGACGCTGTCCCGTAGCAGCGTTGCATATGTAATGTATTACGTATGCGCAGTGCTGAATACGCTACCTATATAGAACAATAGGGCTGTTCGCGCGTGATACGCGGTAAAACACAGCATGGTGCATTCTTTTTCACGTGCGTATCTACACGCACGGTATATATGCTAATGGGAATTGATCAATGTACTTCCACTGACTCCATTCACCACCCATGTGGCGTCAGCGCAGACCTGTCTTCTTCCGGCTCCTCTGTATTGCGAATGGTCCGCATGGCTCGCCGTCAGACATGCGCAGTACAGATTAATTTTTTTAAACTCCTGCTTTTCCCACGGAAATTGCCACAATGCCAGGCTTAGGTTGAAGTGGTGTAAAGCACGTCGTCACTGGACTCTGAAGCAGTGGAAACATGTTCCTTGGAGTAATTAAGAATGTTTCACTTTTAGACGGTTTTGTAAATGGGTATGGGAGGTGCTGGAGGACCACCCACCCAATGCTGAGTGCTTGGTGGAGAAGGGGTTAATGTTGCAGCATATGAGGACATTTTAGACACTTTTATGGCAACAGTTTGGGGAGGCTCTTACCTGTTCCAGCATTATACACCCTTGTGCCCAAAGTGAGGTCCATAATGACATGGGGTAACGAGGTTGGAGTGGAGGAACCTGAATGGCTGATAAAGCCCGGACCGCAGCTATGCTAAGCACCTTTGGGATGAATGGCGTCGCTAATTATGACCTTCTCATCCGCCATCAGGGCCGACTTCCCAATGCTCTGTTGGCTACATGGTAGCCTGCTGTACACTGGGCACCGGAGGGTCCTACACTATGAAGGTAGCGCGTTCTGCTGAAGTTGCTGAGAATAAGCCAAGGTTAAAAGCTGATATAAAAACCACTTGTCCGTCAGTCCGTGTGTGATGTGTGAGTTACATGCAGAGTGTGACAGCACCTGTGATGTCAGTTACTGGCTCTTAGCTCCACCCCCTGATCACATGACATCATCACAGGTTCTTTATCCTCTTTCTGCACTGAATGAGAAATAATGGGCAGACTACACCCCCCACAAACCCCTGCGGCCTCAGTTGCTATGGATACAGCAGTACTCAGTCTGGCAGTTTGTAGCTGGTTGTGACACAGCTGCACACCTGTGTGGAGACTCCAATAAATGACACCTCACAAATTTACATGTACATAGCTCGTGTACTGACAGGACCTGTGATGATGTTACCATCATGTGATCATGGTGTACATCCCCACAACCCCCCGTAGCCTCAGTTGCTATGGATACAGCAGTACTCAGTCTGGCAGTTTGTAACTTGTTGTCAGACAGCTGCACTCCTCTGTGGAGAGTCCAATAACTGACACCTCATAAATGTCCGCACACATAGCTGGCAGTGCATACTGACCAACAACATTACAGCATAGTCCTTCCCCGCTATCTTCACATCTCCTGAACCTGATATCATGTCATCTCCAGTGCAAATGCTGCCAACACCAGTCCAGCCTTCATCTAATTATCAACCATTGTCCAGTGGTGAAACAAACCGTTGCTGTCGAGCAAACATGTCACCAGAGGGGTCAACGCGATTTCACCTCAGCCACAAGCTGAAGTTTGTAGATCTTGTGCAGCTGATATAAGAAAGCTACAAGCGAACATGTCCTCTCAGCGAGCTTCGGAAGTTCGTAAACCACCGGCAGCTCATATGCGAAAGCAACGTAGCAGAGCTGTGTGCGTGTGTGTGTGTGACGTGCATGTAGCAGAGCTAAGTGTGTGACCTGCATGTAGCAGAGCTGTGTGTGTGACCTGCATGTAGCAGAGCTGTGTGTGTGACCTGCATGTAGCAGAGCTGTGTGTGACCTGCACGTAGCAGAGCTGTGTGTGACGTGCATGTAGCAGAGCTGTGTGTGACATGCATGTAGCAGAGCTATGTGTGTGGGACCTGAATGTAGCAGAGCTTTGTGTGACGCGCATGTAGCAGAGCTGTGTGTGTGTATGTGTGATGTGCATGTAGTAGAGCTGTGTGACGTGCATGTAGCAGAGCTATGTGTGTGATGTGCATGTAGCAGGGCTGTGTGTGAGTGACATGCATGTAGCAGAGCTGTGAGTGACGTGCAGGTAGAAGAGCTGTGTTTGTGATGTGGATGTAGCTGAGCTATGTGTATGACATGCAAGTAGCAGGGCTGTGTGTGATGTGCATGTGGCAGAGCTGTGTGTGACGTGCATGTAGCAGGGCTGTGTGGCGCCACCAGAAACACTGGTACCATAATTTCCTAATAATTACTAGTCAGATATGAAATATGGAGAGTGATCATGTTACAAGTGAGCGCATTGAATATATGGAGAGAGTTAAAACGAAAAAATGTTTGGTCCGGTGTCACCAGAAGAGCAAAATGTGATTGTTCCCAGCAAGAGAAACCAAGTAATCTTATAGATATGAGACCTTTTAATGGCTAAAAAAAAACGCATGATGATATTGCGAGATTCCGAACCTCTCGGGGTTCATCTCCAGGCTTATGGAAAAGATCCAAAAACGCATACATATACACTATATGGACAAAAGTATTTGGACACTGCAGACAATCAGCAAATATGTAGATACTGAGTTAGCCACACGGTATGCTGGGAAGGACATGGGGAAACAAAAAAGGTGCTCATTTTGTAATAACTATTCCTTCATCCGATTGAGCGCTTGTGGGGCGAACTGGAGCGACGGGTACGACACCGCCACCCACGGCCATCTCCACAACAATCTCTTCCCACAGCCTTGTATGAGGAATGGCGGCTACTCCTGCCCAGACTTACAGAGAACTTGTGAAGAGCCTGCGATGTGTTACCGCTGTAATACAAGCAGAAGGAGGGCCGACATGTTACTAGATAGAAGAATAAAGCACTTCTGAACAACATGCAGCCTGATGGGGTGCGTTAAATAGCGCTGTCAAATGTTGTACCATGCGTTCAAAAATGCTGCTCGAAATCGTGGTAAAATGCCACGGCTCTGTGCGGTGTTTAACTGAACGCATGTGTGAGACCGGCTTTATGCTCCAACTAACATGTCTGAACGCATAACTTGCTTTACAATCAGTTCCAGCGCCATTGTGTCTAACAGAAACAGAAAGATGAGACTCCAGCGGGCAAAAGAGCGCAAAACTTGTATCACTGAGCAGCGGGAAAACTTCTCCTGGTCAGATGGATCCAGATTTCTGTTGCTGATGGGAGGTCAGAATTTAGTGCAAGCAGCATGAATCGTTGACCCCTTCCTGTCAGCCGGTCAGGACATGTCAGACCGCCATCTAATCTGTGGGAACTACAAGAAGCTTCCTGTCCGCAGGGGCCGATATTCCTGCAGGAGGATTTAATTATCGAGTGGAATCTACATCACAATGAATCACTGCGGATCTGAAGGGCACAAGAGGTCCAAACGCCCACTTGTTGCACTAGTATGTTGTTTCGCTCAGGGAGCCACCTGGAGAGGTCGTCTTGTCGTGTCATGTGATCAAAATACGCGCTAATAACTGAAAAATGTAGTAAATCAAGCAGTAATGCAATTCAAATAATGATGTTATATGTTTGCATATACAGTATATTAGCGCCCGCAGGTTACATGTTTGCATATATATTAGCGCCCGCAGGTTACATGTTTACATATATGTTAGCACCCGCAGGTTACAGGTTTGCATATATGTTAGCGCCCGTAGGTTACATGTTTGCATATATATTAGCGCCCGTAGGTTACAGGTTTGCATATATATTAGCGCCCATAGGTTACATGTTTGCATATATGTTAGCGCCCGCAGGTTACATGTTTGCATATATATTAGCGCCCGCAGGTTACATGTTTGCATATATGTTAGCGCCGCCCGCAGGTTACAGGTTTGCATATATGTTAGCGCCCGTAGGTTACATGTTTGCATATATATTAGCGCCCGCAGGTTACATGTTTGCATATATATTAGCGCCCGTAGGTTACATGTTTGCATATATGTTAGCGCCCGCAGGTTACATGTTTACATATATGTTAGCGCCCGCAGGTTACATGTTTGCATATATATTAGCGCCCGCAGGTTACATGTTTGCATATATATTAGCGCCCGCAGGTTACATGTTTACATATATGTTAGCGCCCGCAGGTTACATGTTTGCATATATATTAGCGCCCACAGGTTACATGTTTGCATATATGTTAGCGCCCGCAGGTTACATGTTTGCATATATATTAGCGCCCGCACGTTGCTGCTGCATCTTTGTTTTTGCATTGTGGCTACAGCAGATTTTCGCATCAGGGATGCTGGTAGGGGGTCTTGGAGAAGCTGCCCACTTGGAGCGTGTGCAGGCTGTCCACCGCGCTCGGTGCCTGCGCTGCTCAGCTTCCCGCCAGCCGCACGGCTCACTGAACTCTGCCGGGAACAGCTGTCAGTTTAATGACCGGATTCTTCCCAGAAACTTGGTTACGAATCTTCTACTGACGTCACTTCAGCGGATTTTGCAATGTTTTCTTTTCTGGAGGCATCTCCAAATGTGCTGCCAGGCGAGACTCCGCAAACAGTGGGCACGCCTGGCATTGTAGCTGTAGTGACAGTCGCAACAGACCATCGGCTGCTGGAGAATTCTGATGTTTGCTGTTCTCACAGCATTTCCTGCGGGCTGCGGTGGTGCCCGTGATTCGCGGCTGTGCTCCGGATTTTGCTGCGATTTTTCCACAATCGTGGCAACAACGACGCTGTAGCTGCACTGCGTCAGCCTCACTGATAGAACAAGCTTAGTAAGGCCGAAAGTGAGCTGCGCCCGCCCGTGTGCGCTGTGCAGGAGACCCCACATTGCAAGTTCTATTCTCACATAGGACATGCTATGATTTTACAATCTGACGCGATCGATCCGAACAAAATTCAGTCATGTACATCAACCGATTAAAAGTAATGGCGGGTTCAGGAGCGTCTTGCATTTGCACAGAACTTGTGCCTTATTCTCTGCCATGTAAGTACAGACTAAGGGATCATTCACACGGCGTATGTAGTTTTGGTGTGTGAAAATTGTAATGTTTTCACGCTCTGAAACTGAGCGTATTTATTGCGCATTTGATCCTTCTTGCACTTTTCACCCTCTCACCATGCAGGTAGCTGACTACCAAATGGAGGAGCCAATAACACCTGTGCAGGACACCGATGAGACAACCACTCACACTGCCTCCTGATAATGAGGGGGGTGGATGCTTGGTGTACACTCCCACACATAGAGGATACAGGGTGCCAGACCATTCTGATATATGTAGTTCACCATGCAGACCAGCAACCTATTAATGACGCCATGATAATTCGGCGGGTTGCCCTGCATATCCATCAGTGAACCACATTGGTACTGCCACCCTGGGCTCCCCCTGGAGTCTTAATGCCACACTGCATGTGAATGATAGATAATAAATGCAAGGCATTGGTTGGATGTTGGCCAAGATACATGAGCCCACTAACCATTAATAGGTTGCTGGTCTGCATGGTGAACTACATGTATCAGAATGGTCTGGCACCCTGTATCCACTATGTGTGGGAGTATACGCCAAGCATCCACCCCCCTCATTATCAGGAGGCAGTGTGAGTGGCTGTCTCATCGGTGTCCTGCACAGGTGTTATTGGCTCCTCCATTTGGTAGTCAGCTACCTGCATGGTGAGAGGAGGATGCATCTATATGCACTCCTCACTCAGTAAGTAACGGCCATTTTCTGTGATTGTTTTAAATTTTTTGTTTCCCCTTCTGCGACGCATTCTTGCATTTTTCAGGCGCGCAAAAAAACGCACAAAGTTCTCATTGATTCGTCCTGCATGTATCGTGTATTCACTGCGCATTTACACCATCCCATTGACTTTAGTGGGAAATTTCCATCCATAATACGGATCAAAATAGGACCATGTGTGCTCATATAATATGCGTGCAAAAACCTCAATGCAAACGAATGGGGTTTAGGGCGCCCACCCACTGGCGTTTGCGATTTTCGTGCGTGAAAAACGCCGCGTTTTCGCGGCGTTTTTCCCGCGTTTTCGCGGCTTTTCCATTAATTTCCATTGACTTTCATGGGTGCATTAGGAGAAAAATAAGGACACATATGCAACTGACAGTTCCTATGTTAAAAAACGCAACGCAAAAAAAACGCCAGTGGACAGGAGTACATTCAATTCTAATTGCTCTGCAGGAAAAACGCAAAACGCAAAGAAAAAAAAATCGCCAGTGGGTGGGCGCCCTTATACTGTCTGTATTATGTGTGAAATACAGAGCAGAAATACGTCCGAGAGAATGAGCTTAAAGGAGATGTCTCGAGGAAGCAGTGAATTTTTTTTTTTGCCCAGTCCCCCTAATTAAGTATACATTATTAAGCCCCCCTGTAAATGACATTTCTAGCTGGTACCGTTCCAGCGTTTCAGCAACTTATAAAAGTTTCCCCAAGATGGCCGCCAGCTCTTTTCCCGTCGCTCGCTGCAGCCCGACGTGCGCGCTCCCGAGACGCTACCAGCTGTGTCTCCATGGCAACCAGACGCCCCGCAGCCGCCGACCAGTCACCCACCGCCAGGCAGCAGGTAACCGGCGCAGCCCCCCCCCATCACAGCGGCAGCCCCCCCGGCGCAACGACAGCCCCCCCCCCGGCCCAGCGCTAGTTCCCCCAGAGCAGCGACAGCCCCCCCCCCCCGGCCCAGCGCTACTTCCCCCGGCGCAGCGACAGCCCCCCCGCGGCCCAGCGCTACTTCCCCTGGCGCAGCGACAGCCCCCCCCATCGCAGCGACAGCCCAGCGCAGCGACAGCCCCCCCCCCCATCGCAGCGACAGCCCGGCGCAGCGGCAGCCCCCCCGGCCCATCACTTACCAGGACAGCAGGACGGCGGGACAGCTGGGCGGCTTCTCCGGACAGCTCGGCAGCTCTGCACCTTCCTCTAACAGAGGAAGGTACAGAATGGCCGCTCCAGCGCGCTCCCGAGCAGTGACAGCTCGTCTGTGCATGCGCAGAAGAGCTGTAGCGGGGAGCACACTGAAGCGGCTCGTGCTGAATGGAGAAGACCGGACTGCGCAAGCGCGTCTAAAAAAGCAAGCTGCCGGCGAATTTAGACGGAACCATGGAGACGAGGACGCTAGCAACGGAGCAGGTAAGTGGAATAACTTCTGTATGGCTCATATTTAATGCACGATGTATATTACAAAGTGCATTAATATGGCCATACAGAAGTGTATAACCCCACTTTGTTTCGCGAGACCACCCCTTTAAGGCTAATTTCACACGGGCGACCGCAGTATCGGGACATGAAAATTGCCTCCCAACACTTCAGGGAAGCAGAGATCCAAGTGTTTTCAATGGGAAACCTTGCATTGCATCGCACTCTTGTGCAGCTCACATGCTGGCCTATCGTAAACAATGGATGAGGCGTTCCGAGGGACGCCCAAACATGGGACATGCCACAAGAGGATGAGGTTCATATTTGTGTGGTTTTCCTGTGACAGTAGCTAGTAGAGATGAGCGAGTATACTCGCTAAAGCACATTACTCGAGCGAGTAGTGCCTTAGTCGAGTATCTCCCCGCTCGTCTCTAAAGATTCGGGGGCTGGCGGGGGGCAGGGGAGAGCAGGGAGGAACGGAGGGGAGATCCCTGCTCCCCCCCTGCTCTCCTCACCTGTCACCCGCGCCGGCCCCCGAATCTTTAGAGACGAGCGGGGATATACTCGGCTAAGGCACTACTCGCTCGAATAATGTGTCTTAGCGAGTATACTCGCTCATCTCTAGTGGCTAGGGATGCTTTCACATGGAACAGAATTAGTCTACAGGACGCGGCACAGTGGCAATTTTTTTAAAAATTTACCAGTTTTAATTGCGGCATGTGTTCTGCGCAACCTCTTGCAAAATTTGTGATTTTTCTGCAGACCTAAAATTGCAGAATTACATCTCCTGTATGTTAGAAATCTGCAGCAACAATTCTTAACAGTCCTTAATCCTGTAGCAGAAAGCTTTTCCATTGCAGAATTGAGAACACCGATCCCGCTGTTAACCCCTTATATGCTATGATGAATGTTAATAGCGGCATGTAAGGGGTTCACAGAAGGAGGGTGCTCCCTCTGTGATGTCATCAGCCCTCTGCCATGTAATCGTGGACTAGGAAGACAGATGGGTGGGGTAAACCCGATAGTATCGGAGGCTTTGGTCCCAGATGAATGTCTAAAGACCAAAAGCCTTAGAGAGGGTTGTGAAAATTAAATGAATTGTGGAGGTACTACCAACCAGAAGAACCCACCATCGGTGGGCACGCCCGATATGTGAAAATCTAAAGAAAGAAAAACTGGTGGAAGAATGTATTAAGTGGGGTACCACAATGCTCTGTCCTAGGCCCAGTATTGTTCAACATTTTTGTAAATGGGAGGGAATTGATGGGAAACTGATCAAATTTGCTGATTACACAAAGCTAGGAGGGATAGATAACACTAGGGAAGAGAGAGAGAGAGTATTTAAAAAGATCTAGAAAAGCGTGCGCAGTGGGCAGCGACTAACAGGATGGTATTTAACAAGGAGAAATGCAAAGTCCTACATCTGGGCAAGATGAAAAAAGCACATACAGAATGGGAGGAATTGTGCTAAGCAGCACATGTGAAAAAGACTTGGGTATACTAATAGATCATAGACTGAACATGAGTCAACAATGTGATGCAGCAGGCAAAACAGCAAACACAATTCTGGGATGTATTAAGAGAAGCATAGAGTCTAGATCATGTGAGGTCATTATCCCCCTCTACTCTTTCTTAGTCAGACCTTATCTGGAATACTGTGTCCAGTTCTGGGCACCCCACTTTAAAATAGACATAGACAAACTGGAGCAAGTTCAGAGAAGAGTTACCAAGATGGTGAGCGGTCTGCAAATCATGTCCTATGAGGAGCGGTTAAAGGATCTGGGAATGTTTAGCTTGCAGAAGAGAAGGCTGAGAGGAGACTTAATAACTGTCTACAAATATCTGAAGGGCTGTCACAGTGCAGAGGGATCAGCCCTATTCTCATCTGCACAAGGAAAGACTAGAAGCAATGGGATGAAACTGAAAGGGAGGAGACACAGATTAGATATTAGACAGTGAGGGGGATCAATGAGTGGAACATGTTACCACAAGAGGTGGTAAGTTCTCCTTCAATGGAAGTGTTCAAACAAAGCCTGGACAAATATCTGTCTGGGATGATTTAGTGAATCCTGCACTGAGCACGGGGTTGGACCGGATGACCCTGGAGGTCGCTTCCAACTCTAACATCCTATGATTCTATGGTGAATATTTGCGACTCTCCAGCGAAGGTAGTGGGACATAATATCCAACTTCTCTTTTATTAGATAAATTAAAACACAACATAAGATATGCGTTTTGAGGTGAACCCCTTCATGAGTCAAGCTGGGTGCAATGTCACTCCTGGTACTGAAGGAATATGGATCCCAAAAGTGCTGGTGGTTCCAGTGGTGGAATTTTATCAAAGGGATCATAGAATGACCGGTTCAAATCCCCTACAGGGACATAAACAATGTAGAAAAAGAAGTAAAAAGAAAAACACGTACAAAATATTAAGGCTAACCTCGCACTGGCGAGTGCCATATGGGGTGGTGAAGCACGGTTCCATATCGCGCTCCCAACCAGCTGAATCCCCCAGCAGATGAGAGGCGTTTTCATGTCAAAACAGCTGTGCATCCCTTCAGGGATGTAAGGATCCTGTTAGCCACGGTGGAGGATCACAGAGTCTCTTAATTGTTTTCAATGGGAGACATCGCATCGTGTGCACCTAGTGTGTGGTTCAATGCTGCCACCGCCCCCATTGGAAGCATTGGGCGCTACAATACAAGAACACGCAGAAAGCTAGAACATGCTGCGATTTGTTTCTCACATCGAAGTGCAATGCAAGAAAACATCACTCAAGTGTATGACCCCATTCGAAAGAATGGGGTTCATATTTATGCATCTTGCAACACACAAATCTCGCATTTACATGGCCGAAAAAAGTGTTTAGAGTTCTATACATTTTTAACAAGTTAACGATGGTGTGAAATGGAAAAACTGAAGCATGTCTTACATTTGTGCGATTCGCATGCAAGAACAGGACATATAATGGAAGATGTCTCGCACGATACACAGCATATGGAGCGCTTCCTGAGCGATGTGAGTTGCGACCGAGGTTCTCGTTTTTATTTGCACCCTGGGGCCGTATTTATATGGCCAATATTCTTGCACGACAGCAGAGCCCATTATATTCGCCACGGGTGTGTTTACTCGGGTGATTTTTTCTCTTGTGGCGCTGTAAGTCTCACACAAGAATAGGACTGGCAATATATGGTCTACCGCACATTGCACAGACCGGATGTCCGATGTCTGCGAATCTCGGGTGCAACTCCTGTTCGACCTAAGAAAAAAATGAAGTGGTAGGTCACTCCTTGACTTGGAAATTCTCATCTCCACGTTGGAGTTCTGCGCATGGATTTGCTCCATTGACAGAGCTAAATCCTAAAATTTGATTCCCCTCAGAGACCGCTGCAGAAGGCCGCAGATTGTGATGTCTTTTTTTAGGTGACATTCACTAAGGAAATTTCCAAAGCCATGGCGCTGTGTGAACATACACTTCACAAGTAGCATGCTTTGGTGTACATCCACGCGAAAATCTGCACCATCTGCTGATTTTCACCCAGTTTTTGGCGCAGATCTACAGTAAAGTTCAGCCTTTGAAGGGGTGACGTCTGCTGTGGATCCATAAAATCTGTTTTTTGGCACAGATTTTGCAGTGGGTTTTGATATGGTTTTTGGTGCAGATTTCCTGAGTTCTAGATTTCTATGTGTTACTACCCTGACATCATATCTAAAGAGAACAGTGTCTATAAGTAGAATAGAGACTCCTCCAAAAAAAAGAGTGACCCATCTGTAGCTGTTTCGGTGTTTTTGCCCCTCATCGGTACAGAACCGAGTACTGATTGGCTGGAGGAGATAGATGTCTTAGATGCAGCTCAGGGTGAGATCTGATTCTCATTGTAGAAACCTGGTGGGGGTAGAGAAATGTATTCCAGGCAATGTTCCATGGGAAAAAAGTATGCAAATTAGCTCCTGACTGTGAAGCCAGAGACTCCTCGAATAACAAGAGTGACCCATCTATAGACGGCTGTTTCGGGCTTCTTGCCCAGGCATCTGCAGAAAAGAGTATTGGTTGACTAAAATTAGGACTACTTTAGCATGTGTTGCATGTGACGTCATGTCTAACAATTGCCAATGGTGTTGCGTTGTGACCAGGGGCGTAACTATAGAGGGTGCAGGGGATGCGGTTGCACCCAGGCCCAGGAGCCTTAGGGGGCCTATAAGGCCTCTCTTCTCCAAATAAGGAGCCCAGTACTATGAATAAAGCATTATAGTTGGGGGCCTTGTTACAGGTTTTACATTGGGGCTCTGAAGCTTCAAGTTATGCCTCTGTGCAGCATGGTTTAGGTATGGGTACAGGTACAGATACAGATAGAGGGGGGGCCCCAGCTCACCTTTTGCATCAGGGCCCCTGAGCCTTTAGTTACGCCCCTGGCTGTGACCTAACTTGACTAACGAATAAGTCGCAGGAAATCCTACTTAGTTGTACTGTGGTCGCCGGTTGTAGACATCCTGTAAGTGTATGAAGAATTATATTTAGGCAGACGCATCAGGGTTAGTTGCTTGTACGGGTGTCGCGTTTCCATGTATATAGGTGACTGTGTGCCTTTAAGGATATTTCCTGCCAAAAAGTGAAACCAGTAACAAAAAGAGAACTGAAACTTTACCAACTTCAAACACGTCTGGGTTTTACTGTGTCTACAACCAGAGCCACCACATGAAGCATCAGAGTCTCATGCCGAAGCCGGCACAGACCGACGAGGGTGAAAGGAGTATATGGGCCCCTTGTTCTTAAATGAACTCATTACAGAGCACCCTCGTATGCTTCTCTCTGTGATTGTGAGTGATGGCTCATCGGCTCTGTCCCTGAAAAGCAAAACAGTAGGACACTGCTTTTAAGGAGAAATTGGGCCCCTTCTGTGCTGGCCCCCTGTGTTGTACAAATGGTGACTGTCATTCTATAGGTACCAACACTGCTCCATCCTGAACCTGTCGCACCACCACCGCGTATTTACACGTACATTTGTACTGCATATTTTCGCGATGGTCGTTGCGTTTTTGTGCACGTGTATACTTGTTTTTACTGTATTTTTTGTGTGCCCTGCATATTTGCGTGTGAAAGAAAAAAATCAGACATGTTCCCCTTGATTTTAAAGGGCAATTAAATTAGTTAAATAGAATGCCCCGGAACAGAAGCCTGCAAGGCTGTAGGTGAAGGCAGCACATGACAGGGTCAACGGGAAGGGAAATGGGTTAACAAGTAGAAGGGGTAGTAATGAAAGGGCGTAAGAAAGTGCGGGGAAGAAGAGAGAAGGAGCCACTTCAGAGCAGGAAGACGAAGGATGGACAGCGTTGAAGTCCCATCCGCCCGCCCTTATGGAACATATGGTTCATATAGGGGCCACGGGGTGCAGAGATAGTGATTTGTCATAGCAGCAGTTAAGGGTCGGGTCCTTGGAGTCAGCAGAAAGTGGGGAGGGAGGGAAGGCAGGCGCTGGATAGCTACCTTTCCCCTTTTTATTTACTTTGACAGGGCGGAGCCCCTGTAGAGTTGCTGAGAGTGGCTAGCCTTTGGTTGTATTGAATGGCTAGTAGGTCTCTGAGTCGGGATGTAGACGACAGGAGGCAACTGGGCGAGTTTTGGGTCTCCCAAGTCAGGTGGCTTGCGGCGGGAGGTGTTGGTGGGAAAATTGGGTCTCCCAAGTCGGTGGTGTGTGGTGGGAGGCATTACAAAAGATTTTCAATTGCTTTGAGCTCCAAGGACCTCCCCCCTTTCAGGGAATGTTTTTATAATGTTGAAATCACTGTGTGAACAAGCCCTTACACCCATTTTTGTGCTTAGGCTGTTAAAAGGTAACTAATTTGGCCATGACTTACTGTTATTATACAGTCTTTGTCAAAACCAATGCACCCCCAGATGAAGTTGTCGTGCTTCTGTAGAACCCGTCCTACAGTTCCATCTCAGGCAGATCTGTAAATGATGAAAGTTGTGGTGATTAGATGAACGGTCCTGTCACCAGAAGCCCTAAAAGTGGTTCCCCCCTTGGCCTATAAGAGGCTCTCGGAGGCTGCTTGTGTGCAGTGACCTGTTCTTCCACTTGTGTAGAGCTTGTTGACCACTAGATGCCTCTACGACGCAGAGAAGAAATTTCACCCCGTTAACAGAGCCAGAGAGGGGCGCACTACTGGTATGTGAGAAGCTGGATGGTCATATCGATGAATTGTCCCCTACGGGGCCGTTCTGACCAGACTGTTAGGAGGTGTTGGGACCAGTGGATGGGGGTACACAAGGTGACTGGCCTTAGGACACCCCCTACAGACCACCAGTAAAGAGGAGTGTCTAATCATCTGACAAGCACTAACAGCTCCAACTGTTTTGTTGTCCGCCATCCAGAGGCAGGACGCGCCAT
Organism: Eleutherodactylus coqui; assembly: GCF_035609145.1. Classification (NCBI taxonomy): domain Eukaryota; kingdom Metazoa; phylum Chordata; class Amphibia; order Anura; family Eleutherodactylidae; genus Eleutherodactylus; species Eleutherodactylus coqui. Next base: position 109,829,297 of record NC_089848.1, read on the forward strand.
TATTACACCCCTGTGTCTGTCAGAACCATTTCCAGGCTCCTGGCTGAAGGACATTTGGTCTCACAGCCCCCATTACACGTACGGCCTCTAACACCCACCATCCCCTCAGTTTACAGGGAGGTTGTGAACGATGAATCTGGACGCTACGGAGGGGAACATATATTTAAATACATATTTAGTGTGTGCCTATCTATGTGTGACATCACACCTGTGCGTTGATAGGATGTTCTGTGTGCTGGGTGCCTTACAGTATGTTCACATGAAGCAGAGAATGGTGTGGATTCTTCATAGCAGAAGATCCACACCAAACTCCTCAACAAAAAAAATCTGCATCTACATAAAATAAAAACCTTGTCAAAATCCACGCTAAGGGCTTGAACACCTGGCCGTTATTTTGCCCGTTTTGCCGCAAAATGTGGCAGAATTACACCATTGATTTCACAATTGGGATTCTCTATGTGCAAGAAAGACAGGGCAGGACCTATCTTCTTGCTTTTTTGTCTTTCAAACTCGCATGGTGGGGATAAGGTGGTACAGGGGCAGAAGATGTATACGATAGGCAAAGTGGAAGGTGGAGGGAGCAATAGGAAGGGGCAGGGACACTGGTGTAACTATAGGGGATGCGGTTGCTCCTGGGCCCAAGACCCTTAGGCTGGGGTCACACAGGGCGGATTTGCCGCGGTTTTGCCGCAGCAGATCCGCCCGCGGCAAAACCGCCCGTGGCCGCTAAGCCCGGGATTAGCCAGCCATGTGGACAAGGTTTCTCAGAAATCTCGTCCACACGGGACGGCTAATCCGCTGCGGTAAATCCGGTTGAAACCGCGGCTGCGGCGGCCGCAGCCGCGGTTTCAAAAGAAGCAGCATGCTCATTCTTTTTTTCATTCCGCTGCGGCCGCGCTCTCCTCTATGGGAGCGCTGGCCGCAAAGGAAGAGCAAGCGGCCGGACCGCTTCAAAGCCGCCGCGGCTTAAACCGCGGCAGCTCTGCCGGCGGAGATCTCGCGGTTTTTGCTGCGGCCAAACCGCGAGATTTCCGACGTCAATCCGCCCCGTGTGACCCTAGGCTTAGGGGGACTGTAAGGCCTCTACTCACCATATAGTAAGCCTAGTAGTATGAATAAAGTATTATAGTTGGGGGCCCCATTACAGATTTTGCATGGGGGCTCAGAAGCTTCACGTTATGCCTCTGGGCAAGGGGCATGTAGTAGGAGATTAGATCAGGAGGTTTGGTATGCCTAGCTGAAGAGGTGCGTTTTTAATGCGCGTTTGAATTTCCGTGAGTCGGGGATTGTTGGCAATGTTTTGGGGTAGAGCATTCCAGAGGATGGGTGCTGCTCTGGTGAAGTCCTGGGGGCAAAGATGTGAGGTTCGTATTAGAGAGGTGTTTAGTCTGAGTGTGTTAGCAGATCAGAGTGTGTGGGCTAGGTGATGTACGGACAGTAAGGATGGCGCGGCGCCATGGAAAGTTTTGTGGGTGAGGAGTTTGAAATTAGTTCTGTAGTAGATGGGCACTTTCTAACTTTACTATATAAATTTTAGTGTACACTTTCACGTATTGTAAATGCTGAAGATGTTCTACAACAGAACTATCTGCGGTGTTTTACGGTACGAGCCGCGTGGATGAGATTTCACGAGCTCAGGACAGATCTGCAGAGTAGGATGGCCTGAAGTCAATTTATGTTGCAGATTTTCTGAAGATTTGCTGCGTATTTTCCAGTGGACAATCTGCAGCAGCTGTGCCTCAAGTGGCCGTACCCTATGGCTTCCTATCACATATCTGTATGCGTTTCTTCGTTCACCTGTACGCACCATATAATCGCAGGAATGAAGATTTGATGCAATCGAGTCACAATCTTTATTCACGTATTTTAAGCAATTCACATGGGGCACTGCTGCGTGAATGTTAAAAATACGCAGCGCCACATGGAAGCATCTTCAGCTTCTTTGTGGTAAAGATGGAGGAGAAGGAGAGATATGTCATAGCAATTGGAATCTGGATGTGAGTGGAGTGAGTCCCAAAACTGTAAGAGAGAGCAATCCTAAGTAATTCTGTATAGAGAGACCAATTGCAGAGGTACTAATTCAAACCACAGTTTTTCCTATGCGGCTGTTCAAAGCCAGGATCACCGCATAGAAGTACGCTACTGAGTCACACCCATGCATGTCCCGTGCGGGTTGTTGATGCTAATCCTTCTCTGAAAATAAGACAGTGTCTCATATTAATTTTTGCTTCAAAAGATTTCCTTTTTTTTATGTATAGCTGCCTGGACACTATTTGAATTTACTTTTTTATTAACTTTAACTATGGCTTAATTTTGGAGTAGGACTAATAGTTCAAGAATCCTCAAAAATCCTGAAAAATCATGATAGGGCTTATATTAGATATAGGTCTTATTTTCAAGGAAACAGGCTAATTGCTGCAGGAGTGTCTGCGGAATGACCCCTACCCCTCTTCCTCCTCTGGAGTGCTCCCAGTCCAGGAGCGGTACCTGACAGCGCAGACTGTAGGGGGTTTCATCCTGTGTATCCTCCCTGATCTCCGAGCTCTGTTCTACTTTCCCTGTGAAGAATTGTACTTGCATTGTTGTGAATAATTGTTTTTCCAAAGTTTATTACAAGTAAAGTTATACCGGACCCTAACCCTTTCTGAGGACCCGAGGTACTATACACAAGTGTCTGTGTTTATTCTCCACCGTGTAGCATACTGGTGTGTGGGAGCTGTGGCAACACGCGTGACAACTACTACCCCCATCTTCTTGTTTATTGGCTTTCCCTATCCTAGGGGTGTCAAAGGTGTCCTGCAATCCTACTCTGGTTTTGGCTATGTGTCATCCCTCTGGGACCAGAGCCTGGTAAATGCCGCTGTGACAAGCCAACACTTAACTCTCCCAGCTCTTTACGTTTGTCAAGTGTCCAGGTTACCCCTCTGGGGTGTTGCAGAACCCATTTTCTGGTGTCACTGGAACAGTATCTGAACTGTTGCGCTGTTTATGTGTGATGGACTGTCATTTAATTTTTGCTTGGGCCAACGAAGATGGCGCCCAATTCACACTGCTCTTCTCTTGGCTCACTCCCGCCAAGAAGCTCCCACCAAAGCTCCCTGGCGCCAAAAAGACTACACCCTGGCCTGGTGCAAAGTAAGGGGAGGCACTACCCCTGCTAAATAGACTTGTTGTAGCCCAAAGTGGGAGGAGTTAACTGCTGCTGCAGAATCCTGGGCTCAGAACACTTTTGGCCGGGCAGAATGTAAGATGTCTCCACCATCTAGTGAGAGTAATCAAGTGGTCCGTCTTGTACCGGCGGGTTACCCACCACCCCAGCCTCTACTCGGGTGACGAGCCGGAGCTTCTGGAGGAAATACAGCACATTGCTCCGATGCTGCCCCCAAAGAAGAGACTAATCCCTCCTGGGGTGCTCCAACCGGCCAGACCCCAGAGGCTGCCCAGACTGGTGGAGGAGATTGCGCTGCTGCCAGCCATTTCTTCAGTAGACTTGCAGCGGCCTAGGTGAGTACTGCGACTGTGGCCACAAGGGAGAGAGGAGCTGCTGCTTCCCTGGATAGTGGTCCACAAGGACAATAAATTGGCTTGCGCACTCATGCCCCCAGTGTTGCATCCCTTCCTGCGGGATTTTGAGGACTCGGGATGAAAGTGCATTTTAGCGCTCGGGAACACTTGCTACTCTGCAGGGAGCTGAGGCCTCCATTCACCAACCCACCAGTAATGGAAAAAAATGGATGTGCCAGCTACGCCGCCTAGGAAGGTGGAAAGACGGCTCCGCAATCCAGACAGTCCCTCATCAATGGCATCACTAGGGATTTCCTCGTGGTCCACGGATTCTCAAAATGGAGAGATCTATGTCTCCCAAACTTTTAAAAAGAAAAAGGACCAGTTCACCTTTTAAAAGACTCTTTACGTAAGAGACAGTGTTCTTTATTCTTGTTTTTCCCTGTTATGCCCTGATACAAGAACTGCAAAGTCATGCCTTTCTTGCAAATGTTTTTTTTTCATGTTGAAAATATTCCTTAAATGTTACATGAAACGTTCAGAATGTTTAAGTATGTGCTGGAGGAAAAAAAGTAAAGGCGTACTTGAGTTTAAAATTTTGCTTGCTTATGCTCTCTAAAGTAATTTTCTTGCTTACAGTCATTTAGCATTTCCATACATAATTAATGTCTAGTCTAAATGTAATCAATTCATGCTAATTTATGCTAATTTAGTACTGTCACCATATGCCTGAAACTGTGTGCATGATATGATTGTTATCTGTGAATGACTGGAGGTCTTTTTTGTACCCATAAGTCCAGTCTTAGTGTTAGCCCGCTCCAGCCTGTCTCAGGGGGCGGGGCCTTTCATTTACCTCTTTTCAAGTCATGGACAGCGGTATTGCCTTAAAGGAGATGTCTCGAGGAAGCAGTGAATTTTTTTTTTTGCCCAGTCCCCCTAATTAAGCATACATAACTAAGCCCCCCTGTAAATGACTTTTCTAGCTGGTTTGTACTTACCGTTCCAGCGTTTCAGCAACTTATAAAAGTTTCCCCAAGATGGCTGCCATCTCTTTTCCCTTCGCTTGCTGCAGCCCGACGTGCGCGCTCCCGAGACGCTGCCAGCTGTGTCTCCATGGCAACCAGACCCACCGCAGCCGCCGACCGGACCCACCGCAGCCGCCGACCAGTCACCCACCGCCAGGCAGCAGGTAACCGGCGCTAGCCCCCGGCTTCCCAGCGCTACGCTCCCGGCTCCCCAGCGCTACGCTCCCGGCTCCCCAGCGCTACGCTCCCGGCTCTCCAGCGCTACGCTCCCGGCTCCCCAGCGCTACGCTCCTGGCTCCCCAGCGCTAGACCCTGACAACAGACGAAGGCCCCGGAGCCCAGCGCTAGGCCCCGAAGCCCAGGTGAAGGCCCCGGAGCCCAGCGCTAGGCCCCAGAGCCCAGCGCTAGGTTCCGGAGCCCAGGTGAAGGCCCCGGAGCCCAGCGCTAGGTTCCGGAGCCTAGCGCTAGGTTCCGGAGCCCAGCGCTGGGCTCCGGGGCCTACCGCTGTGGCCCGGGACCTTCACCTGTTAGTCAAGATCAGCCCCCGACCCATCACTTACCTGGGCGGCTTCTCGGGGCTGCTGGGCTGGGCTGGGCTTCTCTGCTGAGCTGGGCTGGGCTTCTCCGCTGGGCAGCTCCAGTTTCTGCACCTTCCTCTAACAGAGGAAGGTACAGAATGGCCGCTCCAGCGCGCTCCCGAGCAGTGACAGCTCGTCTGCGCATGCGCAGAAGAGCTGTAGCGGGGAGCACACTGAAGCGGCTCGTGCTGGAAGGAGAAGACCGGACTGCGCAAGCGCCTCTAAAAAAGCAAGCTGCCAGCGAATTTAGACGGAACCATGGAGACGAGGACGCTAGCAACGGAGCAGGTAAGTGGAATAACTTCTGTATGGCTCATATTTAATGCACGATGTACATTACAAAGTGCATTAATATGGCCATACGGAAGTGTATAACCCCACTTGGTTTCGCGAGACCACCCCTTTAAGCTACTGACTGCCCCAATTATATTTTTGCTCTTTTTACTGCAAGTCACCCTTTCATATTTTTGTGTATGGTAACAGTGTGTTTCTCCTCTAAGTAAGAAAGAGTGACAATCATTCCACTGATCTTACAATACAAGCCTGTGGAGCAAAGTGTTATGTAGGAAGCTCCATAGCGATACCTGTGGTTTTGGATTCTGTCCAGCCTAGTAGATTTTTCTCTAATGTTTTTGCAAATCACAGTCCTTTACACGCTGTCATAAATAAATAGCCACACATAGAAATGACTCTTCCTTTAGTCACAGTACACTGGGGGTGGGTACATCCTAACATATAGGTGACCAGGGGTAGGAGTTCTGTTTACAGGTTTCGCCTTACACACTCGGTGACTGAGCAGTGTGTTCTTAAAGGAGTTGAAAGTCAGACACTCAAGATGACCTGACTCCGGATGTATACACTCTGTTTTAGAGGTGCCGGGGGCGGCTTATTCTTAAGTAGGTGGAAAACTGTAGTGGCCCATCCTGGTCCCCTCCATAAATGTCATACATGTTTGTCCTATGTAGATGCACTGTGCAAGCTTGTCCTGTCATATCCAGTCTGTGTGTTGCACAGCTGCAGCACTTAAGTGGTTTTACTTCAATAAAATCATTGCCTGCATGTAAATGTATCAGTCTGTCATGTGGTGTGAGTGAAGGGATAAATAGGAGTGTATGAGAGCAGGAAAGGAGTCCATCTTCAGAGAGTGCTAACACAGATCCACATGGAAGCACCTTCAGCTTCCATGTAGGTGAAGAGGGAAGAGAAGGAGAGATATCCTGAAGCGAGTGGAGAGTGGATGTGAGTTAGACCCAAAACTATAAGAGAGAGCATCCCTAAGTAATTCTGTATAAAGAGACCCATTGTAGATGTACTAATACAAACCACAAGTTTTTCCTATGCGGTCGTCTAAAAACGGGATCACCGTATAGAGGTACGCTACTGAGTCACACCCACGTGCCTGCCGTGTGGAGTGTTAATCCTTTGAGTAAATAATTGCTGCCAGAGTGTCTATGGAGTGAACACTACCCCCTTCCTCCTCCGAAGTGCTCCCGGTCCAGGAGTGGTGACGTATAGATAACGTGGACTGTAGCGTGGTTTAATCCTGTGTCTACTCCCTGATCTCTCAGCTCTGTTCTACTTGCACTGTGAAGAATAGTACCTGCCTTACTGTTAATAATTGTTTTGCCAAAGTTTATTACAAGTAAAGTTATACCGGGCCCTAACCGTTCCAGGGGACCCGAGGTACTATGCACAAGTGTCTGTGTTTATTCTCCGTCACGTAGTATACTGGTGTGTGAGAATGATGGCATCACATGTAATAACTACCATCCCCATCATCCCGTTTATTGCGACTCCTAGGGGTGTCAAAGGTGTCCTGCAATCCTGCTCTGGCCTTGGCTGCATGTCATCCCTCAAGGAAGAGAGCTTGGTAAGTGCCGCCATGACGAGCCAACTTTTAACCCTCCCAGGTCTCCAACGTTTGTCAAGTGTCAAGGGCACCCTCTGGGGTGTTGCAAAAAGGCCACTTTTCTCCATATAGGAAGCCCAGTACTATGAATAAAGTATTATATTTGGGGGTCCTGTGACAGGTCCTGGGAAATGTAAAATCTCCAAAGGTAGCCGAGAGGCTGGAGCAGTGACCAGAGGCCTCATGGAGCGGTCCCTGGTCATGTGGTCGCCATTATCCAATGGCATAAAAAGGTAGCGATCTACCTTAGATCGGTCTCACAAGAGCGGATAAAAATTGGGGATTCTGCATGCGTTTGATCCGTGGAAATATGCAGAGCAATCAAAGGACCTGGATTACACAATTCCGCTCACATTACTAGGTCTGAATTACGTTATTCATTCGCAGAAAAGAGAACGCAGCAGGTTCTATGTACCGCGGATATCTGCAACACAGAGCCCATTGTTCTAATTACATTACGTACGGCCTGCAAGTACCCACATCATTGCTAAGAAATGGCGCGGGTAATATAAACAAAAAAAAGGCGTACTGCGCATGACCGCCTATGTGAGTACGTAGTTATGCGCAGTACATTATGCGGCCGTACGGAGCTCCACGGCCGGGCTCACAGCTGGGATCCACAGCAGGCCTCCGCAAATGGATTCCACATGTGAGCACGGCGTTATTCAGACCGCTACCTGTAATACGTAATTTACAAGAAGCCCCGGGAACGCTCGCCTTCCTGCAGTTCCAGGAGCAGCTTGTTGAGCGCCTTGTGTGTGAGACTGCCGCACCGCAGCAAGATTATGAATCCGCACAAAGCGCCATATTACACCCCATCCCTGCCGCTGAGGTCAAGAAATACCCCCAAAAAGCATGTGAGGAGGGAGGGATACCCAGGTTTTATTGCCCCGTGTGCCCATCCCAACCAGCCTCTGTAATTATCCCAGTTTTGAGACACACAGCACAGTTTACATTATTACTTTTATCTAAGCTTTAGGGAATGCCATAAAGGAGGGGGGGTGGGGGGGTTGTATTATTTTTAGGGAGTCAATTTTTTTTTTCTTCACAAGTGAGCAATGGGGCCTTGAAATTATATATTTGTGCCCTGAAATCCAACAAGTGTTCCCTCCATTATAGGCCGAGCCATGTGTCCTGTAAGCAGATTCGGGCCACAATGGGGGTATTGCTGAACACAGAAGAACTGGTGCTATAAAATTTGGGGTGCGTCTCTCCAGTTTTTCCTGCTTGAAATAAAGAAAACTGTCATGAACGTGACATTTATGGAAAAAAAAATATTTATTTTTCACCTGCTTTATAATATTTTTTGCAAAAAACTGTGAGGTCAGAACACCCCCAAATAAATTTGTTAAGGGATCTAGTTTTCAAAATGGGGTCATTTGTGGGGGTTCTCTGTCATTTTGGCTGCTCAAGGGCTCTACAAGTGGGCAATGGGGCTTAAATCACCTTCAAGCAAAATGTCTGTTCTGAAAGTCACCCACTGCTCCTTTTGTTTTGGGCCCCGTTGTGCATACAGACATAAGATTAGGGCCACAATGGGTATGTTTATGAACATGGGACAAACAGGGGTATCCATTTTGCAGTGTCAATCCTCATTTTCATGTGCACTATAGAAAAAAACTGTCTTTAAAATGACGTATTTGCAAAAATATCAAATTTTATTTTTTCTCCTCTAAATTGCATTAACTTATGAAAAAAACTGTGGGGTCAAAATACTCCTGACCCCCCTCAGTGAATACATTAAGTGGTGTAGTTTTAAATGGGGTCATTTGTGGGGGTATCTATCATTCTGACACCTATGAGCCTTTGCAATCTTGGTTTGGTGCAGGAAAATTGTAAAAATTAACATTAAATTCGTAAGTCTCCTAAATGTTTAAAAAAACTAAAGTTTTGCAAATGTGCATCCAGAATAAAGTAAACAGCTGGAAATATATATTTTATTAAACATTTGTACAGTATGTTTGCACATATTTGAGATGAAGTTAAAAATGTGAAAAAATGACAATTTTTTCAAAACGTTCCCAATTTTGGCGATTTTAATAAATATACCCAAATTTTTTCAGTCTATGTTTACCACCAAATGAAGCACAATATGTGGCAAAAAAATAATGTCAGAATCACTTGGACATGCAAAAGCTTTAAGGAGTTATTATATGTTAAAGTGACACATGTCAGATTTCCAAAAGTTGGCCTGGTCACTAAGGTGCAAACAGCGCTTGGTCACTAAGGGGTTAAATTCTCAGCCATTATCTCTCTTGTACCTTTTTATCAGCTACTTTATGACCACAAGAAAGATAAACTCCATTGGGGTCATAAATGAGCTGGTAAGAAGGTGCAGGAGAGGAGAGAGCAGAGGAGACTGCTCTGTCAGTCCAGCACCCTGATGGATCTCCTACTGACGCTTAGACTGCAGTGTTTATATGCAGGGATATATAAAAGCTGCAGAAGACATACACTGCAATACTTATAATTAACTCCTATTGCAAAAATGATTATCAGCTCAAAACACACATGCATCTAAAGGAAAACCTGGCCCCCAAAGCTGGTTAAAACAGTGTCCTAAATGACTTCTTCCCTTTCGTTTCAGCTGATACTACTCCATAAATTCTGCAATCTATGAGCCGCGGTGAGAGCGGACAGGTGTAGTGCGAGGTCTTGTTCCAACACGATTTTCTGTCCTACGTGGATGGCTCCACCTCCCCTCGGGGCCAGATATACCGCTCCTTAATTATTTATATGTATAAGCTTATGTTGCTTTTCTTGATGTTTTTTCCCGTTCCATTCTTATGCTAATTAGCTGTTACAGGGATTTTCCAACATCATTTGATCTTGGTACTTTGGCGTACCTTCTGTGGCCCGCAGCTTACTGGCTTTTTAGCAGTTGCACTATCTGCAGTTCTAGAAATGATTCTCTTCTTTGGACCATTTACAATGATCCCCAATGTTAAGCTGATAAAAGCTGATTCTGTTGCTGGGACCCCCAACGATCAACTGCAATGTGTAAAGGAGCCTGGAAATAAGTCGTCAATTGCCCTGCTGCCCCCCCCCCCACAGGGGAAATGGAGTATTACACAGTTCATATTGAAATCAATGGGATGTTTGCATGGTGCACACTCAAAATGCTCGTTATACTCACTCTGGCTGATCAATGAGAGTTGGGAATAGTCCTCTTCCCCTATAGTAACCTCTTGATATGACAGATAATTCTTTGGTGAGATTTTACCAATTAGAGCTCATAGGGACACTTGATGGTGTCAGTCTGTAAGGTACTGGAATTCCTCACCTCCTCCACAAGAAGATGCCCTGTTGCAGAAATGAGCATTGCAAGCGGTGGCCATGAAGCTCACCCCCTTTTAATTACACAACTCACATAATCACTAAGCTTCGCTCTTCTTTTAGTGATGCAGCATCACCCACTAAGCCTTGCCCCCTTGGTGACGTGGCGAGCACCACCAGTAACATCAGAGGGAAGTAGACCAACTGTAGAAAGAGTCTGGTGAGTGAAATATTGGGTAGTGCGTGGTGCATGATGAGCACTGAAGTAGACCCGGAGGACCAAAGGGTGGCCCAGTGACTAGAGGCCCAGGACAGCAGGGTTTCTGGTGAAGCTAGAATGACCCAAGGAAGCACAAAGAAGCAGAGGGCTCAGTGAGCAATGGCCCAATGATAAGTGGGGCATGAGAAGAGGAGTGCTCAGCGTAGATGACCATGTGGCCCAGCAGAGTACCAGTACGTGGAAGGAGAGGGCATTCCTCCCCGCTCATACCAAGATAACTTCAGTGCCCGCAGTGATGACAGGGCTGCGGACCAAGACTGGTGAGGTTGTTCAGAGAACTGAGGCGGAAGACAGCAGAAAATGTTCATGCCGCCGGGTCATGGGAGTCTATGCTTTACATCGTGCGTCAGCCCCAGCGCCCTGAGGAACTGTGGGAAAAGGGAAGCCCCTAAGTGAGGGTACTGCAGCAGGGGAGTGGATCCAGCTGCAGAGCGGTCACCTCTGCCATCAGCCCTGTATCAGGGAGGACCCCTCAGCAACAAATAGAAGCTTCCATGTTGCGCTTGTATATAGCCGACACCTTGAGGCCACAAGGGTTTAATGGGTTGTTATAAGGCTTAAAGTGGAGAAAAATTGGATGCTCACCTATCGCGGCTGCCCCCCCCCCCCCTGTCTAGTTCTGCAGCCCCAGTTCCCGCCACAGAGAACCCAGAAGAGGTGACGGACTGTCACATGCCAATCACTGTGGACATGACCGCTCGGACACTCAGGCGTCAGTGGTGATTCTTTCTTGGCCGATGAAGTCTGTGAGGGGCTGAGTGGTCATATGCGCAATGAGCGGCACCTGACCACCCCTGGGTCCCGTGCAGTGTTCACCGGAGCTGCAGCGTTGGACGTGGAACCGCCGGGATACGGGAGTATTCAATTTCTTTTAATTTTAGGCCCATAGAACTTTTTTCATGTCCCAGAAAACCACTTTAACATACAGCATCTCCGGCTGCGTCACATCTACCTTATTATCTCCACACTGGACCCTCGATGCCCTAAACGAGGGTCTTCGGATGTTTTATATGGCAAAGGCAACTCTACCACCCCCTTGGCACCAGCTACCCTTCAGACGCCCCCTGGGTGATCCTACGTAAGCATTTGTAGTAACGCTTTACTAGGTCCTACAATAAGTGGCCGCGCTGCGTCTCTGCAGTCACACGGTCGGAATCGGAGCTTCATTTAGTAAAACACAATGTAACGTCCGGGATGTTTATACTCTTTGTGATTCGTGTTCTCATGAGTCGGACTAGATGGAACATACAGACCTCTCCGGCTCATCGTCGCCGTGACCTTATCCGGGCGTTAAGCCGCTTTGAGTCATTTTATGTTTACAGCTTTATTGATAGCAGCCGCACCTTCTTGAAAAAACTCAACACTTCTGCTTTTTCTGGATTGCTCGGGCGTGGCGGAGGCGAATACTGCGATGTCTAATAAATACGTGTTACAGGCTGATTTACATTATGCTATAAATAACTTATCCACAACGGAAACCTAATTAACCAAGTTGTTTCTTAACCCTTTGCTCTCTTGGTTACATCGGGTCTCAGTCTTGTGGGGTGAGGGCCAACCAGAGTCAAAATCATGGCAGCTTTCTACCAGAAACAGCGCCACCTCTGTCCATAGGTTGTATCTGGTATTGCAGCTTAGTTCCATTGAAGTGAATGGGACTGGGGGGAGGGGGAGCAATAAGATAACACTATAGTTTATTTTTGTTTGGCTTTTACCCCGTTCCTGGTGCACTGTAAATAACATGTAAAGTCGTGGCGACACGGAACTTTTAATAGTAGCAGAAAAGTGGATTAGATTTTACCAAACGCTTTGAAAAGAGTCTACGGAGTAAGTTGCCCAGCAGTGCAAATTTGAAAGCCACAGTGAGTCAATTTATACTGCGGATTTTCATTACGGACTTCACGCTTTGCGTTGAATAAACTGAATTCCATGCAAATTCGCATGTAAAACACACAGATTGTAACGGGGATTCGCTGCCAATTTTGCTGTGGAATTTCCTTGCTTACCCTTTGGGGTATTTACAGCTGACGGGATGGCCAGACCATTTCCTGTCTCCTGTAGGTGATTGGGCCGGTTTGGCCACTTGCAGGTAATTCGCCTTGGACTGGGACCAGTATAGGAGTCATGGTGTTTTTTTCCGTGTAATTGGGAAGCAATGTTAGCAGCCTTTCATGGCTGGGCTCAGTCAAGACACAAATTCTTGCTGGTGGCTACGTGGCGTGGCTACCCATTGTAACCTTTGAGGAACCTCTCATAAGTGGACATGGCGGACATCTGGCTGCTGGATCGAACTTTATTAACAGCGTAAAACAACAGCTCCAAACAAACAGGCCAATCCGGACTGACATTACGCAATCCTGTATAACAGGAAAGTAGAATCCTAGAATGGTAGAATTGGAAGGGACCTCCAGTGTCATTGAGCCCTCTGGGGTCATGCGGTCCTCCGGGGTCATCTGGTCCAACCCCCTGCTCAGTGCAAGATCCACTAAATCATCCCAGACAGATGTCTGTCCAGCCTCTGAAGACTTCCATTAAAGAAGAACTCACAACCTCCTGTGGCAACCTGTTCCGCTCGTTGATCCCCCTCACTGTCTAATATCTAATCTGTGTCTCCTTGCAACACCCCAGACACTTGACTACTGTGCAGAGCTGGGAGGGATAAGTGATGGCTTATCACGGTGGCACTTACCAGGCTCTGGTCCCGGAGGCATGACATGTAGCCAAGGCCAAAGCAGGATTGAAGGCACCTTTGACATTCATAAGATAGGGAATGCCAATAAACGGGATGGGGGGAGTAGTAGTACTTATCACTCGTGACGCCAGCAGTCCCATACATTGTTATGCCGCACGGCAGTGAAAAGAACACAGAGACTGTATAGTACCTTGGGTCCCCAGAAATGATTGGGGCCTGGTATAACTTTACTTGATGAATCAACTTTACAAAACAGGTGTTCAAGGAATTGCAGGTACAGTTCACTTCAAGTAACAGCAGGTTAGAGCTCAGAGGTAAGGAGGATATACAGGACAAAAACCGGGCCTACAGTCGACGTTATCTGTACGGCACCGCTCCTAGACTGGGAGCACTCCAGAGGAGGAAGGGGGTAGGGGGTCACTCCGCAGACTCTCTAGCAGACAATTATTTAAAGGAAGGCTTAGACAATAAACACCCCTCATGGCAAGCACATGGGTGTAACTCAGTGCGGTGATCCTGACTTTGGACAGCTGTACAGGAAAAGCCTGTAGTGTGAAGTGGTACCTGTACAGAACTATTGTAGGGCTCTCTCTCTCTCTCTCTCTCTCTGATGGTGGGGTTCACTCCATTCACATCTGCACTTCAAACGCTACAGGATGTTGCCCCTCTTCCTCCATCTTCCCCTACATGGAAGCTGAAGGTGCTTCCATGTGGCTCTGTGTTAGCACTACTTTGGGTCCCTGAACAAGATGGCACTCGCAGATTGAAGACAGAACTCCTTTCCCAGTCTCAGACACTCCTATTTATATCTTCTGACACACCCAACGACATGACAAACTGATACATTTACATGCAGGCAGTGATTTTATTAGAGTTTAGCCTCCTTCCCACGAACGGATTTCCGCCGCGTAATTCGCGGCGAAAATCCGCTGCGTTGCACGCAGCTATTAGGTTCTATTGAACCTAATAGCTCCATGCTCACGATGCGTAATTCCACCGCGGAATTACGCACCGCGATTTCTCCCGTCCTCACCCGCAGCATGCTCTATTTTCTGCGGGTGAGGACGGGCTGTACGCACTGACGGCTTCCATTGCAGTCAATGGAAGCCGTCCATTCACGCTATCTCCCGCTGTAACCAGCGGGAGATAGCGTGAAAAAACGCTTTCCCGCCCACCGCCGAGCGTCATATGACGCCAAATGACGCGGTCCGGCCGCGTCACGTGACACGGCTGGTGACGCGAGAGCGGTGGGCGGTGACGAGCGGTGACGCGGCGGTGGTGGGCGGGGAAGCGATTTCACGCTATCTCCCGCAGGTAAGTATAGGGGCTCTGGGGGGCGCCGTGACGGGCTTCACAGCGGAATATTACGCTGCGGAGCCCGTCACGCTCGTGGGAAGGAGGCCTTAAACTCTCAAGTGCCGCAGCTGTGCAACACACACACTGGATATGACATGACAGCTTTGCACAGTGCATCCACATAGGACAAATATGTATGACATTTATGGAGGGGACCCGGACGATGTGCTGGGCTACTACATCCCCCCTTTCAGTTTCATCCCATTGCTTCTAGTCTTTCCTTGTGCAGATAAGAATAGGGCTGATCCCTCTGCACTGTGACAGCCCTTCAGATATTTGTAGACAGCTATTAAAGGGGTTGTCCCGCGCCGAAACGTTTTTTTTTTTTTTTAACCCCCCCCCGTTCGGCGCGAGACAACCCCGATGCAGGGGTTAAAAAAACAACCCGCACAGCGCTTACCTGAATCCCGGCGGTCCGGCGTCTTCATACTTACCTGCTGAAGATGGCCGCCGGGATCCTCTGTCTCCGTGGACCGCAGGGCTTCTGTGCGGTCCATTGCCGATTCCAGCCTCCTGATTGGCTGGAATCGGCACGTGATGGGGCGGAGCTACACGGAGCCGGCATTCTACACGAGCGGCCTCATAGAAGACTGCAGAAGACCCGGACTGCGCAAGCGCGGCTAATTTGGCCATCGGAGGGCAAAAATTAGACGGGCTCCATGGAGACGAGGACGCCAGCAACGGAGCAGGTAAGTATAAAACTTTTTATAACTTCTGTATGGCTCATAATTAATGCACAATGTACATTACAAAGTGCATTAATATGGCCATACAGAAGTGTATAACCCCACTTGCTGCCGCGGGACAACCCCTTTAAGTCTCCTCTCAGCCTTCTCTTCTGCAAGCTAAACATTCCCAGATCCTTTACCCGTTCCTCATAGGCCATGGTTTGTAGACCGCTCACCATCTTGGTAACTCTTCTCTGAACTTGCTCCAGTTTGTCATTTTTTTAAAGTGGAGTGCCCAGAACTGGACACAGTATTCCAGATACAGTTGCCACCCGGACGGTATTTTTTTTTTACCGGCCCTATTACAGGCCGGTATTTTCAGAGCCTGCACTGCCCCCTACCGCTGGGGGAAACACAGACCTGCAGAGCCGACAGCTTCCAGGGCCTCAGATGATGTCATGTCATGTGATACCCTGTGTAGGAGGAGTCAGGGATCACATGACCACTTGGGCTACGTAAATGTAGGACTCTTCAGCTGTGTGTGTGTGTCAGTCAGTCAGGATGAATGTAGTGGAGCTGTGTGTGTGTTGGAGCTGTGGGGTTCTGGATGGATGGATTGAGTGAGTGAGTAGAGTTGTGTGTGTGATGTGTAGGGTCAGGATGGATGTAGTAGAGCTGTGTGTAATGTGTGTGGGGGTTAGAATGGATGTAGTGGAGCTGTGTGTGTGAGGGTCAGGATGGATGTATCAGAGCTGTGTGTAGGGGTCAGGATGGATGTAGTGGAGCTGTGTGTCTGATGTGTGTGGGGGTAAGGAGGGATGTAATGAAGCTGTGTGTGTAATGTCTAGGGATCAGGATGGATGTAGCAGAGCTGTGTGTGTGATGTCTGGGGATCAGAATGGATGTAGTAGAGTTGTGTGTGTGTGCGATGTGTGGGGGTCAGGATTGATGTCCGTACGGCACTGCAGTGACAGTGTCGGGACCCAAGGAGGAGAGCGAAGGAGCAGTACATGCGGTACAAGGTATGCACCATGTACTTCATGTAATCTTGTATGTTTAGGTGGTATACATTATACCAGCTGTACATATTATTACATACAGGACATATCTACCTTACATCAGCATCACTATATACAGGGGAGGTATATCTCCTGTATATAGTGATATGAACCATGCTGCGGTAACCTTGGTATCTCCTGTATATAATTATAAATGTGTAGATTGTATGCGAGCATCTGCAGCGTGTATTTGCGAGTAGATGACGTGTGATTCACACTAAGCGTCATCTACTCACGAGAACATGCTGGCCTGGATCCCACACATGTGTACAGCTGCTGGACAGGATCCAGGAGATAAAGGAGGGAAAAAATGCTGTGATAAGCCATGCCCCCAAATCATGCCCCGACACCCCCCCCCCCCTTTTTTTTTACCATGGCCGGTATTATTTCGTGACAAAGGTGGCAGCCCTAATTCCAGATGAGGTCTGACCAAGGAAGAGTCCAACTTGTTACTATTCTGATTTCCCTCGGGAACGGGTATTTACCCAATGGCAACAAAAAGTATTTGTCCATCTTAGTGAACGGTGATGAGGCCTACTGGTTGTGTGCAACTAAGGCAGAATGGTCCGACAATGCAGCAGGCTCCGTATTTACAGCGCTATGGCTGGGAACAATATCGCCCGTCGGGCTACTGGGTCAGTACAACACAAAATTCCACCCCTAAAGGTCCAAAGTAGTCTTTGCTTCCTCACAGCTATCGACCAGCTGGAATCCCACGCTCTGCCGCCTCTGGAAGTCTACTGGAAGTCACATGACAGGAGCCCGCTGCTT
Source organism: Eleutherodactylus coqui (assembly GCF_035609145.1). Taxonomy (NCBI): domain Eukaryota; kingdom Metazoa; phylum Chordata; class Amphibia; order Anura; family Eleutherodactylidae; genus Eleutherodactylus; species Eleutherodactylus coqui. Next base: position 109,846,411 of record NC_089848.1, read on the forward strand.
CCTGAGCCCTCCGCCCTTCTATTAAAGTCACAGAGCACTTCTTCTTACACGGGAACTGAAGGTATTTCCAGAGATCTCATCCACTGCAGAGAACAATGCACAACATACATTGATCTGCGGTCCGGATATTACATCTGCAGCATGTCCACTTATACTGCAGATTGTCACCCCTTAGAGAGGGGCTAAAATGTGCCTCAAAATCTGGACCAATATCCAGGTCACCATCCCCATGTAACACATGCAGACATCGAGGTGGATCTGCGGAGTTTCTGCTACATATTTCTGCATCATGTGCTTCTCGGGTACGAGCCGATTGGGCAGCATGATCCCGGGACAAGGAGGACTATTGCTCCCGTGTGTTTTATTCTGAAATCTGGTATAGGTGGTGCTGCAGAGCTATTGTTCCATCTTCCTTATCTGCATATTACCCAGAGTTCTCTTCCTAGGAGTGTCGATACCCCTCCCGACCCATGCCAAAGAGAAAACCCATGTGACTAAAACATGCCACTAAAAAACACCAGTAAAAAACACCGGCATGAGTCAGTAAACACATGCGATTTCTGTAGCCTTTTTTAACCCCTTTAAGGACCAGGCTGTTTTGGTCAAAAACTACACTACTTATGGATTTTACCCATGTGATGGCTTTACTGTCAATTTTTTTTTTCTTTGGCTACCAAAATTATTTTTGCTGTATTTTTTTTCTGTGACATAGGGCGATTTTTATAGATCTTGTCTCACTGACTTTTTTTCCCATTTTGTTAATAATTGGGTGTAAAGTGTAAAAAAAATTATTTTTTTTATTTATAGTTTTTATTTTAAAAATTAGTATATTTATGCTAAAATAAAATATGGGAACGGGTTCCTCATGTTGTTTCAGATGTTTTGATATATATAGTATGTATAGTTTTGGATTTTATTTTATTCTGTAAATTTTTTAAACTTATAATTCTAACTATTTTTTTTACCATATATGTCCCCCATAATGTCATATAAGATCTCTGGGGAACATTCACATGGTTTTCCCTACTTTTTCCTCTATAGCTGGGGCATCCATAGGGACTCCAGTAATAGGGAAAACATACCATATACAGGAACAGCTGATCAGGGTCTGCAGGACCCTGCAGCTGTGCTGTAACAGGGAAACTTGGTGGTCACATGATCACCGGGTCGAATAGTGAAAGTAATGCTTCCACTTTCTCTTCTTAGTACATAGAGTTCATTGAGCGCTATGTATCCCAGAAAGGAGAAGGCAGAAGTGGTTAAAAAGGGTTTCTCCCTTCTCCTCTGGGTTCTCAGCTGTTACTAACGGCCGACAACTCGACCTCCTCCTGCTTGATTGCAGGAGCAGAAGCTTTAATCCCATGCCATACATCTGCTAACAGTGGGGATTAAAGCCCAAACCTAGCGCGCTTGGTCCTGAAGGGGTTAAAAGAAAATAAACAGAAAAAAGACCATCTGCAGGACGCCCCAGGCCAAGCATCAGAGCGCATTCACATGGGCGGCTGACTAATATTACACCCTCTAACCTGCGTTTTATGCCTGTTAGGCCGCCTGCACATAGGTGGATCTTTGCTACGCAATCCACGACTGGCGTCCGCACCGCGGATCTGCAGCGAATACCGCCCATAGCACGCAATGTGAAATCAATTCTTCCTGCTCAAGAGCATAAACCCATTGTGGTTTCCGCTCGCAGAGAAACAATCACAGCAGGCTCCATTATGCGCGGGTTCTGCACGTACGGCTTCCATTGAAGTTAGAAGGACCCTTCCTGAAATATGCCCCATAATCTGTTTTGCAAAAGCACGGGGGGGATGAGGGGGGGGGGCGCGTCGGCCGCCTTGTTGGTGTTTTTCTTTGCTTTTCTTTTGCGTCAGAATATGTTGCCTCCAAGCGTTATAAAGCGCACCCCAAACAGCGGCCTTTGTGGCATTTATCCTCACTTGTGGTATTTTGGCGTCAATGCCCGTTTTGCGATTCGCCGTGTGCTGTCAGTGTGGCATTTGTTTCAGTATGCTTATAGATGAAAAAAAAACGCTTAAAAAAACGGCATCGCGTTAAAGTAAATAAAAGTTGCAAAAAAATTAGAATTTCAGCTCCCCTCACGGAACGCTTCCACGAGGGGAGCTGAAAATGCTCACCCAAGTCCGTCTCGCTGCTCCCGGCTGATCCGGTCCGGAGCCTCCACCATCTTCTGCGCATGCGCGCCAAAGGAAAATGGCGGCGCATGCGCAGAAGAGCGGATCGGCACGGGGAATTTAAAATTTCCTGTCTCCTGGCTACTGAAGGTAGCCGGGAGACAGGAGATGCCACCGGGGACCGCGGTGAGCGGTCCCCGGGCCCGTGATCACCGGTACCCAACGGAGACATAACAAATACCGGACAGGTCTGAACAAACGCCTCAACGCGCATCCGGAGGCTGAATGAAATCTAAGATCAAATGATCGAGCGCTGAAAGAAAATACGCGCCTAAAGTCTGATGGAATTCTTTATTTTTACTTTTGAAACCTGATGCGACGCGCTTTTTATTCACAGAATGCATCGACCTCGCAGCGCAACTGCAATATCAGTACGAGTTTCTTGGACTGATATCGCGCTCGCTCATGTGAACGCACCAACAGACCCAATTCTTTCTCTCTGCATCTCACAGGCCGTATTTATGCAGCCAATGTTCTCGTACGAGTCAAACGCAGGCAGATCTCGCACGGAAAATGAACCCGTTCATGTGACCGACGGTCCACGACAGAGAAGTCGCCCCATGTCCTATCTTTCTCACTCAAGGGTCTCCCAAAAAAAATTCGGGTGGCGCCCGTGCCGTGTGATTTGTATGCAAATGCGCTGCAATTTGTACCATTTTTATCATTGGAAGCCCGTGCGATATTTTTGTTTTTTCTAAGGAGCGCAAAAATTGCATTCATGTAGATGCGAGGCGGTTTTTCTTCTAAAACACATCGCAATTACAGAAATCGCGTATTTAAGAGTATGATATCGATCCGAGGTTCTTGAACCAATATTGCCCTCCCCCATGAGAATGCACGCTTAGGGCTCATTCACACGGCTGTATGCGTATTTCGGATTGTGAATACGAAGCCTAATCACAACTAAAAATCGCCTATTTCCTGCGTATTTCAGCCCCGGTTGCACACTTCTGTAAGCACAAGCAGGGTCATTGATTTTAAGTGCGAATACGCAGAGAATACGCATGTATCACGTATACTTACTACATATTTTTTACCCTCTCAGGGCGCCCACCCACTGGCGTTTTTTTTCCCCTGCGAAATTCGCAGCATTTTTTTTCTCCTGGGATCTATGGGACTTGTAATGTTAAAATCGCGATCGCGCAAAATCGATTTTGCTCGATCGCGATTTTAACATTACAAGTCCCATAGACCCCTGCAGGAAAAAAATGCTGCGAATTTCGCAGGGAAAAAAAAACGCCAGTGGGTGGGCGCCCTCATAGAGGGTAACATATAGTCGTATGCGGAACTTTGCTCGCTGCTACAGAGTTGCGTGTGAATGTTTTTTTTCTCTTCTCTGACTTTTGAAACTTCACGCCATAGTGAGCAAGTTTAAAAAAGCAGCAGAGAGATAGGTGCGGCTCTAGTAGTATTAACTACATGCGGGAAGATGGGGTAGTTCTATCTTGTTTTGCCTGAACTATTAACCCTTTCCAATCCACTGTCTGACATCTGAAGACATTATGATTTAAGGCTGTACAGCTCCGATGTTGGAAGACGTCCGTCGGGGTTCTCTTACTGTATATTGCCAGCCTCTCTGCTGCAGGAGCCTATCCAACATGTCACCGCATGCAGTACTGGCTTTAGCCAGCAGATAGCGCCGTTGTATAACGGCAGAAAAAGAGTAAGCCCCCTAGGAAAACCAGGATAGAAATTGAATTGGAAAGGGTTAACGGGCGAGAATCCTGATAGGAAAAACAAAACCATTGATATCATTGATTTAGTTTCCTCCCGTTTTGTCGCTGTGATCTTCACAGCCACACTAACGGGACGAAAAAACACGGCGGTGTGTAGAAGCCTAGACTTGCATGCGCAAATGTAGGACTTGCTGCGATTTTTTTTTATATGTGGGAAAAAACGTATCTTTGAGTACCCAAATGCAAGTCTATGGGGTTTAGCGCTTCTTCTGGCAAGCGCATTCGCAAATATGATCCCTGCTTTGGGGCGTATTTCTGCATGAACCTGTCTTTTTACTGTGCAACCCTTATTCCATTGTGCGCGTAAATTAAAAATAAAAGCAGAGCGATAAGTCCTGCCCTGTCCGTTCTCACGTGTATAAAAATTATGTGCGAGAAAGATAGGGCAAGGCCGATTGCATCTTGTACGTAGCAATATCGCACGCGAATTGCGCTAGTGAAAACGAAACCATTGAAATCAATGGCTTTGTTTTGTCACAGGTGTGATTTTCATGTCTGCAAAACAATCTGACAACACGGCCGACTGTTTAAGCCCATATTACACACGTATAATATATACGCGTAAGGCCTCCCGCACACAGACGCTTTTTCCCGTGCTGAGCGTGGCGTTTTCAGTGCCAATCATGGTATAATGCTCCCCTTGTTTTCAATAGAGCCTCTCAGACAGCCACACGATCACACAGCGACTTTCGAGACGACTCTGTTCTATTTTGGATGTTTAGCGCAGCTCATCAATGGTGTGGTATGCTAAACTCAGCTTTCGGCCGCAGCCGAGAGTGAAAGTAAAACCGCGGTGCTTTGCCGAACGCCTGTGTGCGGAAGGCCTAAGGGCAGTTTCAGACGGGCGTATTTCAAAATAATCTCACTCCTGTGAGACTTTTTTGTGCAGAGAACGAGTGTATTTTGCGTGCATGCCTGCGTAAATACTGTGCTTACCCACATGAGCTGTTGGTTCGCGCGTAGATATGTGCGTGTTTGTGCACCTCTCACAGACCTCTATGGGGCTCCTGGTGCGCAAATACGCAAAAAAAAGAGCAAGTCCTATTTTTTTAAAAGAAATGAGACTTCTATTCCCCATGTTTTTCGTGTTCGGGAAAACGCGCTACAACATAATCATCTAACGGAGCCCTAATACAGAGGTCAAAAATTGCCCGTGTGAGCCCTTAACCCTTTGCAATCCAATTTTGGATGCAGGGTTTCCTATGGTGTTTTCTCTTTCTGCTATCATACAATGGCCCCATCTGCTGGCTAGAGCCAGTACTGCGGTATGGGACATGCTGGAGAGGCCCCCAAACAAAAGAGTGGCCAGTAATATACAGTAAGAATACCCCGCCGGATGTCTTCTGACATTGCAGCTGAACAGCCTTCAATTAGAATGTCTGAAGATGTCAGACAGTGGATTGGAAAGGGTTAATACAGATAGCAAACAATGAAAATAGACTTTCCATGTAGCAGTCTATTTTCCATATCTCCGTTGACTTGTATGGGTGAGTCTCTTCCGCAGATCGCGTTCACATAGCGCCGGTATTTGTCATTGTAACCACTGCGGTGCGTGTTGACTGATTTGGGGGCGGTGTGCTGTCCCAGTTTGGTCTTTTTTGTTACTCGGACAGCACAAACGTCCTGGAACTGATGGGTGTTATCTCGGTAGACCCGCTGCGCTCGGGGTTAACCACTTATTTACTAGATACAGCGCCAAGAGAATAGAATTATTTTCCCAGCAGCTAAAACTGCCCGCTGCCCTAATCCTGTTTATAAAGAAAGAAGAAAACGACGATTCAGTCACGTAGCGCAGGATCGGGTCACAGCGCCATTCATTATTACCGTGATATCATACGCTCATTGGAAACAAATAGCTTTTATCTAAAGCTAGTTTCCTTTCATTACAGCATTCCAAATATGCAAATACTCCGCGCCCACCCCGGGGTGTTTCTCATGATGGGGGATTTCCTCTGGGTGGCCCTAACGCCTGAGATCACTTTTTAGTTTGTCGCCGGTGAGTAAAGATCTTCTTCATGTCTCTCAGAGGTGCTGCAAGGGTTAAAATCTCCTTCTGTTTCGCTCTCATCATTTCCTGACAGCTCTGCCTACCGCTTGAGAAAAACTTCCTGCCTGGACTTTCCAGCATTGAGCTGCAGCCTCAGCGCAGAACATGGGAGCTGCGTACATGGCGAGTCCTGGACCGAGAATGGACTGCAAGTGACTTGTATCGACCTCGCCATGCTGGCCCATATGGAGTGCAAAGGTAAGCGGCGCTCCGTGGACATTCTTATATGGACTATGCAATGAGGGCGCTGAACAACCCGGACGTCTGTATTAGATTGCAAGCTTTGAGATCCAGGGATCAGCATCCACTCTGCTCGTGTCTCACTTGTTTCTCACCAGTTGTCGTTTTCTCGTGTCTCCCACTTTTCTCGCATGCCAGCTTGTGGCGAGTTCTTCACTTTCAGGCTTTGTTCACATCAGCATTTTCATTTCTCTGCTCCATTCTAGGAGTCGAAAAAGTGAAAGAACTGGCTGAACGCCTCGGTGTTAAGATGGAACCGAGCAGCGCCAAACAGACCCCATTGGCTAAAACAGAGTGCATTAGTCTCTGTTCGGTCATCTGGTATTTCCCAGGAAGTAACAGCACTGCATGCAACACTGTTGCACCCCGTGTGCAACTTTGCAGCCTATACAAATGCATTGGGTCGCACTAAGTAAAATTGTGCATAAGGAGCCGCAACAGCAGCGCACAGATATCATGTGATTTCCTTGTCCAGAGCTGCACAGATGAGACAGTCTGAAAATGCACCCAATTTGTCATAGTGGCTCACGCCATGTCATAAATGTGGCGTGTGATAGGCACTTTTGTCTAACTTTATACTATCTATTATTTGGCTTCTTTGGTTTGGTGCACATTGTCGCATTTTAAGCCACGCCCCCTTTCTCTCTGAGCCATGTCACCTTATCGAATGAGACGCAAAGGTCCGTGTGGACTAATTCTGTCCTCTCTGAAAGGTCCCATAAGAATTGTCGCACTAGTTGTTGCAATCTCATGTGCAGGTTGAGCACATGTTTATAAAGAGAGTTAAAGATGAAACAAATGTAGCAACATTGTACAAGACTTGATCATTTTGTCACTGGAGAAAGGAAACCGAAGTTGCCAGAAAAATGGCAAGAAAAATTCCCCTGCTGATAAACGCCCGCCGCGTGCTCCGGGTGTGGAACTTGTGCTGCTGTTTTTCCCACAAACCTCTTTTTATGACTTAAAACCACCAAAAGAAGTGATGATACAAAATGATACGAAATAAAAACGCAGTTTAGAAAAATTCCTGGTGTTTTTCTACAAGTGTGTAAAAATTCTGAGAGCTGTGAGGGAGCCCTAAACCAAATAGTGGACATTCTGATCTCCGGGCCGGTGGTCATCACCATAGATCAGGGGGCACAACCTTCATTGGTCCACATAGTCAGACTGAACCCTCCCATGGGCCACAATGAAACTTAGAAGAATCAAAAATGTCCCCCATATGTGTCTGATAGATGTGGATTCCACTGAATCCCACCTATCAGGAGAATGAGGGTCCCCTTCCCCCCCCCCCCCCCCCCCACCATTCTGGACCACGAATACTCGTAGCTCTGGAGTTGTAAAAATAACAACCCAAGCTGCACAATGGCCTCCGTCCAACTCATATACTTTTTTTCTAGGGTGCTGAAAAGGGGTCCCCATTTTCTTGCCAACATAGGCTAACTTCACATCTGTGCTAGGGAATCTGTTATGGGAGCAGGAAAACGGAATACTCTAAATGAACGGATCTGTCTCCTAACAGAACCGAGCTGTACCGAATGGACCCCATTGACCATAACGGGGTCTGTCCAGTTCTGGCACCTGCTTGGCATTTGTACTGGACGAAAAAGTCTGGCATGCACGATTTTTTTCATCTGTCATTCCATGCTGGATCTACGCTGGAGGCTATCAATGGAGGCCTCAGGATAGATGTGAACAGAGCCGTAGTGAACTAGTGCTTCCACAACCTCGGTCCCATGTTGTGTGCTGCTCCTGACATGGAAATGACATGTGAGCAGTGACAGGTGTGTATGCATTGGGGGGCTACACAGAATGGCATCCTGGGCTGCAGGTTGTGCACCCCTGCCTTAGATACTGCTGATGTAGCAGAGCTAATTCTGTATAGCTGTAACAGAACTGTAGGAATGTTGCTGCAGAGCTGAATTTGCCATTGAACTGCTTCTTTTGCGCATTACAACAGCTTGTAGTTAGGATGAGGTGGTAAGTTCATCTGCAGTCCTATGTAAAACCATTGATAATGCAGCTTACCAATTGAAAATGTCAGCTCTGCTACATGTATGAGATTTTTATGTATGGTAGAGGTATTCGGAGCTTCTGGAAGCTACATGACGTGTTCTCTACATGGAAGACAGTATGGAGGACCAACATGACTGCTAACATTCACTTTAGGGTGGAATCACACATGCAGTTTTTTGAGCCAAGCCAGAAGTGGACCCAGCGGGCAGCAGAAGCGTTCGGCCTTCCTTCATATTTTCTATACCTTTCTGAATCCACTCCCAACTATGACTCAAAAAACTGCAACTCAAACGGCATCGAAAACTGCATGTGCGATTTTCGCTTAAATGTGCAATTATTAAGGAATAAGCTGCAACATTGTTGCAACCTAAACTTGGACGTATCTGATTGCAGTGAGCAGCCGGATCACGGGAGGTTAATGTAAAATCTCTGGTGGGCGTCATGTTCCCAGTAATCTCTGTATACGCTCTTGGTGCCTCTGCGGGGGGCGCTATTCTGGGCCCCATCACAGTATTATGTTTGTAGGCTACATGACATTTCTCTAGTGTGTTATTAAGTCTAATCCTATTTGGCTTCGTTGCGTTGAAGCCCCCCGTACGGGTCTATAGATGGACCGCGCCATCTCTGGGATTCCTGGCTTGCATTGTCTTCCAGGTATGATGAATCACACATAATACCGTATAATACCGTACATCCCGCTCTTCTCTTCTCTGCTTACTGGTCAATAGTAACAGCAGAACAAATACATTCCAGTGACGTCATGTCACAAACCGCTCATGTTCTCAGATGGTGGAAACAAGTGCAATATTCAGCTTTTTTATTGATTGTTCTATGAGACCTCAGTAACTTGTGAGCGGCCGGCGAGGGGAAGAACGGGACTTGTTTTTCCCTTCAGTGTGGGACTTCCCCCTCGACGTCCAGATGAGTAATGTGTGTTTCTGCAGTATAATACGGGCACGGCTTGTAATTTTTGACCATTACTATTGACTTCAGATGATATAACGGTGCGGTTTTGGGCTGGGGTCACACACAGCGGTTAAAGGGAACATGTCACCACCTATGAAGTTATGGTACTCATGGGGCAGGACCTGAGGAGTCCAGGGAGGTAGTTTTTATACTCACTTGGCTTCCTCTTCCCATGTTGTCACTCATGGAAGTTGATAAAAACGACATCCGTGGACTCCTCGAAATCTGCCATGTGAGCTTATAACGTAGTTAAAGGGCCACTCTGATGGTTTTGTTTTTCATTCACTATGTAGTTATCCCCCAGTATATATGTCGGCTGCTGTTACCTCGGTTAGTTATTTCTTTCTATCTGAGTCTCCCGGCCTCCTCCTCCTCAGTTCTGACCGGCTCAGATCTACTTGGGGTTATGTGTTCAGTTTCTAGTCAGATTCTCAGTCTGTGTGACGCATTGATCCTACAACCGAAACTGCCTACAAAGGGACACAGACAAACCTGTCAGTTACTGATCACACAGGTATAATAGAGGAGATCATAGCTCACCCTCCTCATTGTATACTTAGGGGCTGTAGCTTATTTAGGTGAATATAGGAGGTTACTGTATTTAAAATGAGCAGGCAGAAATGATATAGTCTCAGCTAATGCTGTGCTGATGCATCATGGGAGTCATTGAAAGTATAAAAATCTCACCATCCAGATGGTGTCTCATAAGCATCAGACAGGGCGCTTCACAGTAGGGAAATGGCTGTAATGTACAGAGGAGACCTCCAGAGTGTGACAGGCAATAAGGTGAGCGGAGCAGGCATGGAAAAGTGCATTTTCACCGCAATGGCCCTTTAATGATGCTAATAGTTGGTGACAAGTCCTAATTAAAGGGAACCTGTCACCAGAAATTCTCCTTGTAAACCATCAGCAGCATATTTCAGGTCAGGAAAATGGCATTCCAAACTTGTATCCATCATTATCCCTACACATCTTTTGAAATTAACTGTTTAAAAATCCCACCCCTTATGCTAATTACATCCAAAAGGTCCAGTGGGCGGACCCAGCCATGCCAGTTTCCTCAAATTCTTCTCTGTAGCTTAGCCCCTATCCCTTCAATGATGTGGGTATTGTCCCCTATGTCATTCACAGGTTAGTGAAGACGCTGATGCCCTAGAAGTTCGAGCGGGTTTGGGGTGGTTCACATAAAGACTTGGCTGCTCAATGTCTATTAATCTTTAGCAGTGACTTGCAACCTGCCGCCAGCTGTGAGGGTATGCTGGGTGTTGTAGTTTCACCACAGCTGTAGAGCTGGTTGGAGATCATTGGTCTATGTAGGATTATACGACTATCTGATTTGTGGCGTTTTTGGGGTGTTTTTGGTCAGTAGCATTTTCTGCATCATGATGTGAATAGTTCGTGTTTTAATGGTGTTCAATGGGTTTTTGCAAAAAAATGCATAAAAAGGCATCATTGTAAAAAGGGAAGTAAAAAAAACATAAAAACCGCTTCCAATTCTGAATAACTAGTCGCTATTTATTTCATTTATTATCTTTTACTGTTTTTAATGTGATAGTTTAGAAAGTTCTGACTCGTTTACATCTGAAAGGGGGCGTCTGGTTTGCACAACACCAGCTCAGCTTCTGAGTGTAGCTGATCAGAGGGAGGTTCTTATTGGTAAGGAAACTTGGCAAAGCATGGTGGTAACTATAGCGGGTGCAGAGGGTGTGGACACGCTGGAGCCTGGAATCTTGGACGCCCAATAAGATTTGAGACCAGTACTATACATGAAGGGGCCCTCTTAAGACTTTGTGCAGCGTCTAAGGAGCGGGCCCACAGGCGAGGAGATAGCGAGGTGGAGTTGGGCCTTGTCATGGGGCTCTACCATCTCCTCCCTTGAGGATAGCACGGGACCCATCCAAGTTACTGCTGGGGGAACTTTCACATGGGAAAACACTTAAGGCCCTCTGTCTACGGACGTGTATCCGCCAGCAGTTTACGAATCACGCCGGCCGACGCTTTCCATAGCATTGCTATGGAAAGCGCCACCCCCTGTCCACGAGCGGAGAATCATTGCGAATCAATTCGCCGCGGCCAGCCTATCTATCAGATAGGGCTGACCGGCAGTGATTCAGCAGCGGCTCCTGCTCCTGGGCGGCGGCTCCCGCAGCGGAGATCTGCGGCGGGACTTCGCAACGCCCGTGGACAGCCAGTCTTAGTGGCGGTTCACCGTAAAGTCTGTCACTCGTGACGCCACCGTTCCTTCCTCTGCGACGAATCCAGAAGGTTGAAATAAGTAGACCACACACAGGGAAACGTTTAAAGGAAAGACGTTTACTTGAACAAATATTTACAGTCCAACAATTGTATGAACTCACGCCAGCAGGAAAATGGTGCAAAATCACAAAGCGGTGCGACAGGGAGGAAATCACAAGATATCAGAAGAATCCACAGTCCAAGTTATCTGAAAAGTTCTGTTCCCGGTGCAAACTCCTTCACTGTCGCCAGCTCTCTACCGGTCACATTTGGCAGGGTGGCACTTCACGCTGCATGGCGGTTCCACTCTCTCTCTTCTCCTCAGTGGTTAAGGACACCACTGGCATCTCCTTGGTAAGGCCTCCTATCTATGTGCGATATGTCACTGCATTATCCGCGGCGATAATCCGGCTGCGGATAACGCAGTGAACGCTTTGCATAGACTAACTACACAGCCCGACGTCCATGAGCAGAGAATCATAGCGATTCTCTGCTCGTGGGATTCAATTACGGCATGCTGCGATTTGCCGCGATTCTCTGCGGTGAGCCTATCAGTTAGGCTCACCACAGAAACGTGTCCTTTCTCCCTCCTGCTCCCCCGCGGCGGAATATTGCTTGCGATATTCCACCTCGGCTGTGGACAGGCAGCCTAAGGCAGGCCCAGGGAACCTTTCAGCCTCTTCCATTCCAGCCCACATAGAACTGAAGGTGTCTGTGTGGCTCACTTGCAGACCTCCAGATTCTCCTCTCCCTTACAAAACCAGAACAGAAGACAGAAGACCCTTGCACAACTCCTTGCAATCACATATAAATAGCATGATCACGTGACAGACAACAAGATACATTTTCCAGACATGTCACATAACAGACAGTTAACCCATTCAGTGCTTGCAGCTATGCAATACACACCATATTCATACAACATAAAAGACAATGACAACACCTAGGCACGAGACAAATGCATTCATACATTGTGGAGGGGCCCTGTTAACTCTAGGCCTCTACATTTGCACTGGGGCCCAACAGCTTCTAGTTACACCTTTGGTGGCTGTCAGGCAGCAGATCCAACTTATAGTATCCAGTTATAACAGAAACGGTGACGCAGAAAGTCATCTTTTAAACTCCTGTGACCGATAGTGTTACGGTCGTGCAGTAAATTACGGCTGCAGGCCAGGGCGCGACTATAGTAAGTGCAGAGGATACGGTCACATCTGGGCCCTGGAGCCTTAGGGGGCATATAAGGTCTCTCTTCCCCATATGAGTAGATCAGTACTATGAATAAAGCTTTATAGGTGAGGGTCCGTCTGTTACAGATTTTGCTCCACAGCTACAAGTTATGCCTCTGGTTGCAGGCAGCCTCCTATGGAAATATTTTTGGGCCAAGTCACAAGGTCTAATCTTAGATGTAACGACTTCTTCCTCAATGCTCGGAAGGTTTAAGAAGTGACACAAAGCTGAGTGACCGTCAGGGACTCTTCCTCTACAGTATCTGCTTTCTTCGGGAGGTACTTTGTCTGCAAATGTTCTTAGTCAGGAAGAAGCTCGGAGTTAAACTTCCTTCCATTCTTGGTGTCCATCTGGGGGAGGACGTTTTGGGAGTATCACAGTTTGTATGTATTGTTATCCCTTATCACACAGGAGACCTCGGGTCTTTTGGTCCTTTGTGGGATCACGGAGGGGAGAAACTATGATCTTTGTGCGCCCATTCAGACCCAAACCATAAAATTAGAGGGTCTCCGGAGGAGTGGCATTGTGCAGTTTCACTTACATTGACTGAGTTTTTTTGGACTTTTGCTTGTTTAAACCCTGATAGTGTTACCATCTATGCTGCCCTCATAGCCATGGTGGTCGCATTTCATGTTTAAAGGGGGTTTTTCCTCAGAGAATATTTATTTGCTTTCTACAGCCGCATAGACATTGTGTGGAGCGGCAGGATGCATGTGTGACGGTGATCATACAGTGAGGAGGAAGAGGGGGCTTGGGACCCAATCTCTAGTGTTTGATGGAGCTCCCAGCTATGGGGTTAAGTGATAGCTGTATAACAGAGGACTCCCCATTCACAAAAAGTGATGTCACAGCTCACCTCCTTCCCTCCCTGCACATTGACCACTAGGACTAATAATAGTCTAACACTTCCTGTTCTGTAGTGGAAACTTCTCAGCTGTCATCTCATTATCATCACAGGCAGGATTACACTGAGAGGTGATGTGTATATAGATAACACCGGACCCACCATTCACCATAGTCACACCTCCCCTCCTCCCCAGACAGACAGGATTACACTGAGAGGAGACACCTGTATATAGATAACACAGGACCCACCATTCACAATAGTCACACCTCACCTCCTCCCATATATATATATATATATATATATATATGTATATAATATACCACAGAAGCCACCATTCACAAAAGTCACAGCTCACCTCTTCCCCTCCCTGTACAGACAGGATTACACTGAGAGGAGACACCTATATATAGATAACACAGGGTCCACCATTCACAATAGTCACAGCTCACCTCCTCCCCTCCCTGTACAGACAGGATAACACTGAGAGGAGACACCTATATATAGATAACACAGGGTCCACCATTCACAATAGTTAATGTTACAGCTCACCTCCTCCCCGTCCCTGCACACGTCACCGAGCATGCGCACAACACTTTCCCATAGAAGTCAATGTACCTTTGCATTGTACAAGTTCCTTTGGTCCATGTGCCTGCAGTAAAGATATCCCTGACAGACAAGATGGCGCCCCCATAGCCCTGTATAGGAAATAGAATTATAAAAATCTACAATCAGAAAATAAAGACAGATTAGAAAATGGAAAATGTTTTCCTATCTGGTTTTAAGTGGTAAGAAACACAGATGATACATTCTCTTTAACTCCAAGGCAGTTTTCTTTAGGGTCCAACACATATGCAGTATTTCCGCGATTGCCATTTGTACGTTTTTTCCGCAGACCGCTCTCAGCTTGTACTGATTGACGTTACGCAGTAGAGAGAAATAAACATGTTTACTAAGAACGTGGTTAGAGGGATGGATGGGGGGAACTCATGACTGCGATTACTGGTAGGTCCTGGCGACCACAGACCACCTACTGACCTAGATGTCACTGTCATCCGCTAATGAGGGCAGGATGTGTGTTAAAGAGCAGGAAGGGATCGGCATGTAAGATAACCCATAGTGATAACAGGTTGGATACTTTGCTGCTCTTCAGTGTACAGAAGATTCTATCGCTGATATATCCGCTCGTCTTACTGGTTCAGGTCTTTGACTCCGGATCTTATTTGCGGGAAGGCATAAATCTGTGTGAATGCGGGGGGCCTTGTGACCGGAGGGGATTTTCCAGTCAAACTGCTGACTGCTGGGAACCTCGTCTCCTGTTAGTTCGCTTCTGGTAGTTCTCGGCGCTGTTTTTCCTTATTTGGATTTGCAGTATAATGTTTTTCTTCTTCGTCTTTTTTTGGCCAGAAATTGTCTTATTGTCTCTCGCCGAGGCCAAATCTTTGGTCATCGGCTATTCTTAGCTTTCAGTTGTGATTTAGTTTGAAGGAATTCAGATTACATAACTAGATGAAGTAGCATGATAGGATTCAATGGCCGACATCCTGTGGCTTTCCAGATACTGTGGAACTACAACTCCCAGCATGCTCTAGGCAGCCTGTACCTACCAGACTTTAAAAATTACTTAGTAGTCACTGGCTTTGAAATTGAAAACTTAGGAGCCAAATTCAAATTTTTAGTAACCGTATTTTAATATTAACAGCTCGGCTTTAGGGCAAATGGCAACAAGATTGTATATTCTTGTCACCATTTGCAGATTTTTAGGCACACTGGGAAGGGTTAGCTATTGGGTTATGCTGGGAGTCAATGTTTTACGACACACACGGGGCCGCAGGCTGACGACCATTGGATTAAACAAACTTGTATTGCGTTGGTATTTTCGTCCTTCGCTCATCGGTCATACAAGGTTCACTGTATGTTGGTTCTAGAAATGCAAATAAGAGAGGAAGCTATAAAAGGAGCTCGCAGCCGGGTCACATCTGTTTATAACATGCCATCCATAACAGGAAGCTGATTACATCCCATGTTATTGGGTAGGGCCCGTTCTGAGTGACATGTGTGTCTCCGTGTCTCTGAGCTGTGACCGCTACCAGAAGATATGTGGATGATTACATAACAGATATGTATGTGGAATGTTTTATCTGGCTATTAGGAAAGCACAACATCAGAAAATTGCTGGACGTGAAGAGTTTATACTACGGCTATAGGGGGTCGTGGTCCCACCCGGACCCTGGTGCCTGAAAGGGACCTGGAAACTCCTATAGCTATAGAAGACCACGGACCCACCCAGACCCTGGTGCCTGAAAGAGACCTGGAAACTCCTATAGCTATAGAGGGTCACGGACCCACCCAGACCCTGGTGCCTGAAAGAGACCTGGAAACTCCTATAGCTATAGAAGGCCACGGACCCACCCAGACCCTGGTGCCTGAAAGAGACCTGGAAACTCCTATAGCTATAGAGGGTCACGGACCCACCCAGACCCTGGTGCCTGAAAGAGACCTGGAAACTCCTATAGCTATAGAAGGCCACGGACCCACCCAGACCCTGGTGCCTGAAAGGGACCTGGAAACTCCTATAGCTATAGAAGGCCACGGACCCACCCAGACCCTGGTGCCTGAAAGGGACCTGGAAACTCCTATTGCTATAGAGGGTCACGGACCCACCCGGACCCTGGTGCCTGAAAGGGACACAGACAACTATCGTCTGAATAGTCACTCGAAATAGTCGCTAAAGTGTATAAACGACTGTTATTTGTGTGCTTCACAGAAAGCGATTGTTGTTTAATTTTGCAACTGTGAACGAATTGTTAGGAGCATCTCCATGGGCCGAGATACTGTTTGTCAACTAGTTGGGGGGTAAGGTTCTTTGCATATTTGACATTTTAACCTCTCCCCAACGCATGCGCATTGGTTTTGTGAGTCCACTGAATGCACATAAATACATACGAGCGGTCAGACAGACTGTGAGTGCTAATCAATGTGAACGGTTGAGGGTGCCAATGGAGTAAGCAAGGCCTGATAAGTACTTTACTGATGATGACCTATCATTAGGATACCTCATCAATGGTAGATCAGCGTGGATTCACCGCTTGGGATCCCTGCCAATCAGCTGATCACCAGGCCCTTTGCCGGTAGGGACAGTGCTGGAAGTAGATAGTGCTGTCAACATCGCAGTGGTCCAGTTCGGTACTACAAGCATTGCTTCCATTGATTTCAATGCCTGCAGCAATAGAGGGAGATCAATGTACTTAGTAATCTCTTTCGTCCTATAGATGTGAATGGAGCGATGATCTTGCATTTTGCCGCTATATTCACATGACGAACTCGGGGTGCCGCGTAAATGTTGGCATCACTCAGCTGGCAGATCCTCAGTGTTCAGACACATCCCCTATTCTGTGAATGGGAAATAAATGTCAGTAGTGGGAGAAGTCTTTGGAGAAGGATCCGAATGATCTGAATTTAAAGTCCTTGCAGCTACATTGAGTCTTGTGTGTTACAACTACCACCTGAATTAAAGGGGTTTTCTACTTGTAAAACTATAGATTGCCGATCCACAGGATAAGCCATCAATAGTATTTCATCAGGGGTCTGCCACCCAGGGACCCTACTGATCAGCTGTTCACCAGGCCGGTGTGCTCATGCACTGGGCTGATTTCTATAGGAAACAGATAACTCCGTTCCCACTATATTACAGGCAAAGTTCCCATTGAAGCAAATGGCCTGCAATACCAAGCCTGACCACTGCAGTGGAAATGGAGCTGTCTGCTTCCTGCAGAAATCAGCTCAGTGCATGAGCACACTGGCCTGGCAAACAGCTGATGAGCAGGAGTCCTGGGAATAGACCATCAATAGTTTACCACCCGACAAGCCCTTTAAACAATAATGTGCTTGTTTTTGGCTCTGATGGGTATTTATGACCTTTCCTCATGTCAATCGTTTTTCAGGTGTTGCTTTGGAGAGCAGTGCCATAATGGACTTCATGAGCACCAACAGCGACCAGAAGGATGACGCCGAGCTACTTCTCACTTACTTAAATGTTACCGATTTGGTAACTATAATGGAAAACCTCTACCGAGACGGGGAAGTGAGCGCGGGGGGGAAGAACTCGGTCACACGTGGCCAGGAGGCTTATAGTAATGAGGAGAGGACTGACTCGCTGTTCCTCAGCGGCCAAGAAGCTTCTCTGCTGTCGTCAGTCAAATACGGAACTACGAAGGAGTTACTCAGCTTCGCCAATCAAGTGTCGGACGTCACGAAGCATTTACAGAAATGCCTGCAGCAGGAATGCGGAATCATATTAAACAAGGTAAGACGGCGCCGCGTTACTCCTTGTACGACGTCACGGAACACCAGAGGGAATTAGAAGGTGCCGATATACTTAAATGATGGCAGAATCGCAACCGACGCAACCTTCATGGATTTCAGGAAAATCATAAACACTCATATCAGGTGTTATGAAGGTGGCACACTGTGACGGAGCAGCTCCTCTCGTCCATAGAAGTGTGTGGTGGGGTAGGGGCTTCCCCCACAATATGGGGGTCCTGCCCCAAGAATATACGACTGAAATGTTAACCAGCATCAGATCTGCACATTCTTAGCTAATAGCCCCATCCAGGATTGCGCTATTCGTGCTACAATCCAGATCATCGGGGGTTAATCTGAAATATCTTTTACATTCCAGCGGGAGCACGCAGGGTTAAATCATAGGTGATCTATGTGTGTAAACAAGGTAGCTGATGTAGCGGATTTTAATCAAAACTTCTCATGCAAATAACGTTTTCCATCCGTCGTGGAATTATCGAAGCGTTACGTAACGCGGACGCACGAACACGACAACTGCGGATTATTATGTTGTGTGACTGTAGCTGCGCAACCAAAGTCTGTCGACATGTCTCGTCGCTGCCGGTGTTGTTTGCCCCCAGCTACATTCTCGGTCCGCCCCACCTGACATTCCAGGCGGACGGTTCGCCGCTCCCCTCCCTGCTGCCTCTTTACGCAAATGGCAGAGACATCATGGAAGAAAAGCCTGACGACGATACTGTCAGCTGAAGGGAGGCCCGTAGACTGCAGCCACAGAACCGTAGGAGCTGACGCTCTGAGTCTGGTCATGCCTTATACTTGCCTCGCCACCGTTCCTTCGCTGTGCACTGCAAAGCCGCCACTGAATGCACCCAGCGGAGGACATACGTGTGCAGTAAGAGAGGACTAGTTCTCTTATTCTACGTGAGCGCAGACATAGTCCGCTGGATGCGCGGTGGGGGAACAATGGCGAGGCAGGTAGAGGGGTGCATTCACATGGGCAAGTAACGCGGACCGATATCGCACTCTGAGGGCTTATTCAGATGACGCAGGTATATAGCAGCTTAAACAATCGCCCAAAATACGTGTCCAATCCATGCGAAGTATTGGATTCCAATATATTCAGACAAACGATTTGTGGCCACGTAAAAAAAAATTGCGCAGAGAAAAACAGGACATAAGCGACCGTTTTTGGTTGCATTTTTTATACGGCGCCTTAAAGATAGGCTTGCTGAAATACACAGCGAGCTTCTATGAAAGTTGGAAACAAGGGAGGAGGAGGAGTCAGGGTTGCGTCGTTATTTCACTGCAGCCAGCCATCTGAATAGATGATATAATCCCGAAGATTAGCCGCGACCAAGTCATTCGATTTGTGGCTCAGTCGCAATTTTTTAGTGCGGCTAACTTAGCGTTAAACTGACGCCCGTGTGAACTCGCCCTCACCCTGAGTACAACGCTGGGAAAAGCAGACCGCTCGCCCTGATCAGGCACTAATTGACATTTCGAGCATTTTATAACGATCGATGGTTTCCCCATTGAAATGAATGGAAAAGCCATTAATCCGTTCCAGATGGCGAAGCTCTCCCCCTGATTTCAGTGGAACGGCCGTTTCTCTTGTGCTTCACGTTTCCTTCTTCTTCCTGCTCCCAGATGCTTACGATACGAGGCGGGCGCTACCGGACCGACGCGGACGTGTTACTGTTTCCGTGGAAGATGACCTACAAAAGCATCGGCTCTGACTTCATCCCCAGAGGTGCGTTTGGTAAAGTTCATCTGGCGCAAGATATCGAGACGAGGAAGAGGATGGCGTGTAAGCTGGTACGTTCTACAGTCGTCTATTAACCCCTTCTGGACCAGGCCTGTTTGTGCCAAGTATTAGACATCTGCCGTGTGTCACACTATAAGTTTCTGCACATCCGGTAATCCTGGCTGCTTTGCGTCGTCACCTTGTACTTTATTTTTGACGCGCCGTGTTTCTCGGACTCTAAGATGCGCACAAGTCAGACAAGAAACAGGAAAAAGATCTAAACTAACTAAAGCTCAGGTGGTCTGCGGAGCGGTCCGGGGGTCTAACTGCTTGAGGGCAGGACTTCCGTTCTTGTTCTGGGGTAGACGGAGAGGGGGGAACTTTATTATATTACGTATTGATTTATATATATGGCGCAATTCTTATATAGACACACATACAGTGAGATTGCGGAGATCACTTTAATCAGCCTGGAAGGACCGGCTCTCCACCTTCCGCAGTTAGTGTTTGGCAGAGGTGGCGGTGGGAGCACAGGATGCGGCTGCCATCTTGGATTCTGAGCTCCGGCGCACCTCCACACCACTCTGCTCAGCAGCTCCCAGACGTTGACAGCTCTGCTAGCCCTAGCCGCACCCCAGCGACCCATCCTACTGCCGAGAGCGCCACAGCCATGTTAGAGAGTTGGTACATTTAGGGCTCATTCACACAGGCAGATGCAGTTTTGATCTGTGAAATACGCACAGATTTTCAGGCTGAAGCTGCTCATGTTTTCTGCGTATTTGGACCATCTTGCATTTTTGCACGTATATTTGCTGCATTTTTCATATGCACAAAAAAAATTTCTCCTGCATAAATATGCAATAATGGCGGTTTAGATGAACGCGGGTCTGTCCCCTTATACTGCCGGGACAATAACGGGATTAAAAGAAACCACTAATCTCTCTGGGATGTCAACGGTTCCGTTTTCACCACCTCTTTTCCCAGCCGTGATTTGTGCGCCCGGGAAGAGATAGAACCCGCGCTGCAGTAAAACTACATGCAGGGGAGATCGGGCGGCCGCTGTCTTCTGCTGGTAATTTTCAACTTCCGCTCTCTGGCGCGGAGTTTGAACTGCCGGTGAAGTGGAAGGGATTCCCCTCGTTCAGGCGCAACTACGCTCCGTGTCGGCGATTGTAGTTGCATCTACAGTATTGGGAATAAGCCCTAAGGCTGCAATCATAGCCCTAAGACAACCATAATGGGGCCCTCGTGACAATGAGTGTGACCCCCCCCCCCCACTCCAACTGTCACCTTCACTCACTCACTCACAATTACACACGGCAAGATAGTTTTTGGGATTGTCGGCACACGGGGGCACATGCCATTGCATTTGGAACAATCGCTTCACCTTGAACTCCAATACAGATATAAATGCTCCATTCTCAGCCATCCTCTGAGCGGTGGCGCCGGCGCTGCGGCCACGGGTAGCAAACCTTTCATTCCAAGGTAAAGAGATCCAGATCTTCCAGAAAACACGCGGCGCTCCTTGTGCGAGCGCCATCTGGACACTTTGTTATTGCTGTTCTATTTTTAGACTGATACAATGTTAGTTACTATAATTACACAATAAGTCTGTTCAGCCGTGACATCGGCTCCTATCAGCCGCTCCGTGGAGACGACGCGCGCATTTCTTTTGTGTGATTAAGATAAAGAACTTTCCTGTTGCTTGCGGCACAAGGAAGTCCGTGCGTTACAACATGTTCTCTCTCCCGTGACGCACGCAGATCCAGACAAGAAAGACATTCTGAACACGGTTGGCTTCTCGCTGCACGGGACACTAATCTCCAGGGGCGCAGGGGTGATGGCCGTCAGTAGTTGTCACCCAGCTCCTGGGACTGTCAGGAAGGGCGGTAGTTATAGTGGGTGCAGAAGGGACTAGTACTGCAGAGTCTTTCTACTAAAGGGAAAGTACTCTCAGCAGCAGGGACTCTCTCTTTTCCTAAGTCCCAACGCTATCTCTCTGATCCGGCCTCACAATGCTCTTCCACCACTTCCTCAAGCTCCAGGCCCCGTCTGCGGCACGTGCTCACCAAAACCAAACCCCCTTTAAAGGTGCAGCTCTTGAACAGAACATTGCTAACACCAGGACCTGGCAAAACGTAGGAACCATTATAATTGGGTCACTGCCCCTTCCCCCTTATATAGGAATCCTCAGGGTAGTTCATTAATAGATGATTGGCTGTGGTCCACCGCTTGCGATTGGGCATCCACTGCCATTGCCAGTACACACTGGGGTACGGAGTGGAGGCAACAGCTCTGACCCTTGTAAAGAGGCCAGCACTTGTAACTGCAGGCTGGGGTCCCATTAAAATCAGTGACAGCTGCACCTGCAGTTACAAGTGCTGGCCACTAGAGTGGGGTCAAAGTGGCAGCTTCCATGCAATACCCCAGGGTCTAGCAGCAATGATAGCAGTCACCCGATAAGCTGATAGGCCGCCACCTCTTGATGACCTACCTGAGGATACATTAGCTGTAGGATTTCCCTGAAAAAAACCCTTTTAAGAAACGAGAACAATAAGTTGCTGCAGAAAGTTAATACAGTCGTGTTAAACTTTGCTACATAGTAAATGGCACAGAACAGCCGGGCGCTCTGGGGCAGATAGTGCCATATTCCTCTGCCAGCAGAAGAAACAGGAAAACTTGGTAACGGCACAAACAAATATGAAAAGACTTCCTACAAATGGGATTTTAGAGGGAAATACTTTTTAAAGGGGTTTTCCCATCATGGAAGATGACGTCATGTCTCTGGGATGTGCCATCGCTTTCTGATTGGAGGGGCTCCTACAACCAGCACACCTCATCACCCCTCATAGTACATGTTGTGACATCACCTATTGTCAATGGTGGGTCCTGTGCTACCTATATATAGGTGTCTCCTCTTAGTGTAATCCTGTCTGTACAGGGAGGGGAGGGGGTGAGCTGTGACTATTGTGAATGGTGGCTCTTGTGTTATCTATGCATAGGTGTCTCCTCTCAGTGTAATCCTGTCTGTACAGGGAGGGGAGGAGGGGAGCTGTGACTATTGTGAATGGTGGATCCTGTGTTATCTATATATAGATGTCTCCTCAGTATAATCCTGCCTGTACAGGGAGGGGAGGAGGGGAGCTGTTACTATTGTGAATGGTGGATCCTGTGTTATCTATATATAGGTGTCTCCTCAGTGTAATCCTGTTTGTACAGGGAGGGGAGGAGGTGAGCTGTGACTATTCTGAATGCTGGATCCTGCTATCTATATATAGGTGTCTCCTCTCAGTGTAATCCAAGTGTCAGACTATAATTAGTCCTATAGTGTGAGAACTAAAAGATTTTAAGATTTAAAAAAAAATATAGATTGTGACAATTAGAAAAAAATCAGCCAAATTTTAAAAAAAAATGGTCGTACAGCTGCAGCGATACAATAAGGATAACGTTGGGCATTAACGGGCCGGTTACATGTTACCTCTGTAGTCACGCCTCTCTTCACTCCCCACAGATCCCGGTGGAGCAGTTCAAGCCTGCAGACGTGGAGTTTCAGGTTCAGTTTCAGCACGAGAACATTGCAGAGTTATATGGGGTCATCTTATCGGAGAACATGGTCCAGCTCTACATGGAGGCCGGAGAGGGCGGATCCGTGCTGGAAAAGCTGGAGAGCTGCGGGCCGCTGCGGGAATTCGAGATTATCTGGGTCACAAAACATATTTTGAAGGGTCTGGATTTCCTTCACTCTAAAAACGTCATCCACCACGACATAAAACGTAAGTTCCTATTGGATGACTGCAAGCAGAGATCTTATAAAGGAATGCATACAAAAAGTATATTAAAAGACTGTATAACTTACGGTTGCACAAGGAATAACCTTGTCTTACTGAAGCTGGATAGACCGCATCTGCAATGTATATGTGTGTGATCTGATCTACCATACGGTCGTGAAAAGCTTTGCATTGACGTAGTCGTTACTCATCAATACTCTTATTACGGTCACGCTGAGTCAGTTAGTTCTGGAACACCTTTCCTTAAAACTCTGCATTGTGCTGTTCCTCTGTTATTCCTCTAGGAAATTTAGGGAATAAATTGACAGCTGAGTGTCACCAGAAAAGGATGGCGGGGGTGGGGAAGGGGGGGGGGGAGTGTGTCTCTGCCCAATCTGACATTGTCCAATCAGTGTTGACTCTGTAGGGACACACCCCAAATTGGTAATGCTCTGTTGTCAATTCATTCATAAGTTTCCAGGAGGAATAACAGAGGAACAACACAATGCAGAACTGTAAGAAAAGCTGCTGAAGTGTTTAGTAAGAAAGACCGGACAGGAGAGGCGGCACATTCTCACTAATGCTAATATCAGAAGTGCAATATAATATATGACTGTCCTCTCCTCCCTTCCAGCCAGCAACATCGTATTCATGTCCACAAAAGCCGTCCTGGTGGATTTTGGCCTCAGCATTCAGATGACTGGTGATGTCTACCACCCAAAAGACCTGCGGGGAACTGAGGTAAGTAGCCCTGGCCGGTGGTGCAGAACACACAAGGGCCATTCAGCTCTACTCCTGATGGATGGTAGACCAGATTATGCAAAGCAGGAAGGAAGGATTGCCTGCTGCAGCTGACGGCTCCGGGGCCCGCTGACGGCTCCGGGGCCCGCTGATGGCTCCAGGGATCGGCTCTCCTACTTTCTCTGTTTTGTTTAGCCCAGTTTAGACAACTATTATAACACGCAACAGAACTGAAAACTGCAAAAAAGCCATTTTGTACTATTATAATACCCCCTCTGTGAATCCACAAAGTAGGTGGAGCCCCTCTTGAGTTATGCAGGAGTTTGAGATTCACAGACTCTCTCTAATGGCGGCTACAGGTAGCTTGCATGTACAGCGTCCGAAGAGCAGGCCCTCAGCCGAGGAGACAGTGGGGTAGAGATGTTAACCTTGTCACGAGGCTCTACCATCTCCTCTCTAAGGGTATCTCGGGACCCTACCTCGTTACTGCTGGGGGAGATCACAGGGACAGTAACCATGGTTATCTGTAGTCCAATTTGTCACTCGTGACGCCAATGTTCCGTCCTCTGTGGTGGACTCCTGCGATGTAACGTCCAGGAACCAGAAATGTTCGGTTTTGCTTGTTTACTTAACAAGTATCAATAACAAGAGTCCAACAGTTCTTACAATGATGATGCAGGGAAGATTCACACGGCATTTGTATCTCTACAGTCCCAGTTATCTGTAGGCAATAACTTTCCTGGTAACTCTCTTTCTCTTACCTGCCGATCACTCACTCTTCTCTCGCATACCAGCGCTTTCTCTCTCTCTCCGGACTCATGCAGTTTCCATGCATTTCTCATAGTCCGGGTACATTCTCTCCTGTTAGAGATGGAGGCTAAGGCTAGGCCCAGGCAGGAACAACGGACCACCTCTCGGACTCTTCTATGCTCCACTTTGGGTTCTCACACTTAGGCTGACTGAGTCCTACACTGTCTCTTTCTCTCTCTCTCTCTAGCCTGGACCACTGCAGTCCGACAGACTCAGATGGGCGGACAGAACAGAACTGTCTGACCAGTCAACCAGATTGGGAACCTCAACTCCCTCCCACATCACGTGACCATCCTTTTATACTACACTAGACAAAACAATACATTTTCCAGACATGACCCAGACATTAACTAATTAATGCCTGCAACTATCCAATACACATATACCTGATGGATTCCACAAGCAAGACACTGACAAGAGACATACAGAAAGCATTCATAAATGCTGGAGGGGACCCCATTAACTCTGGCCCACCACACATGTTGTGTCCTAATGCTTAAGCACCTTCCAGAGGTATGGAAACACCCCATGCTTCAAATAGCAAAGCAATAGTAGTTAGAGACACTCTTGGAGGTGCTCAAGGGTATCCTGGTGGGAAAAACTGAAAATATGATCCACTGCATGCACATGGTTCAGTACTGTACAATAGGCCAGGAGTCGGGCGGACAAGAGAATAGGCAACACAGCAAGCCGAGGTCAGGAGTGGCGAATGCAGCCAAGTCAGGTATAGTCAGTCAGAAACCAGGAAGCCAGCACAATGGAATAGCACCTTCAGCTGGACCAAAAAGACCAAAAGCTCAGGCAGCTCCCACCATTCAATAGTTTTCATTTCTTTTCTTGCAGATTTACATGAGTCCGGAAGTCGTTCTCTGCAGAGGACATTCGACTAAAGCGGATATCTATAGCATGGGCGCTACGATCATTCACATGCAGACAGGGCATCCGCCCTGGGTGAAGCGATACCCCCGGGCAGCGTACCCCTCCTACCTGTACATTGTAAGTTCCTCCTTTGCTTCTTGCTACATTTTATTCTAATGGGAAGTTTAGTAAAACAGTTATATCACTACGTTTACTCTTTACAGTTTGATAATACTCAAATGTTAATCCTTTTTTTTTTTAATCAGACAATTTTTATTGAAATTAGATCTTTGAACACAATAACCCATTAATTATTACACATATAATATACATAGAACATATCATTACCCAAACAATGCAATCACCCATCACAAAGGCAGACACAATCCAAAGAATTAAAGCCCTTCACAGACAGGACGGGAGCTTCTAAAACTAAACTTGATTTGTATAATCTTAAAGTACTAGGGCTCAAACAGACGAACGTATATCAGACCAACTAGAGTAGAGATTATCTGCTGCAATGTATACCATAATTTAGCTATTAACCCTTTCCAATCCACTGTCTGACCTCTGAAGACTTTATGATTTAAGGCTTTACAGCTCTGATGCTTGAAGACGTCCGCCGAGGTTCTCTTACTGTATATTGCCTGCCTTTCTGCTGTCTGAGCCTATCCAACGTGTCACCGCATGCAGTACTGGCTTTAGCCAGCAGATAGCGCCGTTGTATAATGGCAGAAAAAGAGTGAACCCACTAGGAAAACCAGGATACAAATTGGATTGGAAAGGGTTAACGTAATAGTCGGATATTGCCCCTTTTTTTCCTGCTTTGATCTCTCCCTCACACACCGTTATAGGGGGGGCTACAATCTGGTGTAAATCTTGGTCTATCATTATGAGCGTCTCTCTGCTTCTGAGTCCTAATACTGTATTGTGGGGACAGAAGATCTTAATATCAGTTTTCTATTGATACTTTTGTTTAGTTTTGGTGTTTGTATGTAACTGCCCAAAAGTATATAAGGTGCAGGAACAAGGAGAGCGAGACAGGAGCACATACCAAACCACAGAGCTGCATTTACTGGAACTCCATGAGAATTGCAAGCAACTTCCTCCCTCTCAGGGGAAGTATCTCGGATGGTGTACAACAACTGGTGCCGTTCATCTTGCTCTTGCAGATTGACTCTGATCCCCGTTTTATTATCCTATTCTGTACATTTTTCTTTGAGAACGCCTTTTTTTGCTATGCAGCTCGTTGAAGACTTTGCTGGAAGTTGCAAAAGAATTCCCTATTCACCTAGCTGCATAACAGTAGAGGGCGCTCAGCTGTGCCTGCACTGGTCTCCATAGAATAGCTGCAGGCACAGCTTGTACTATTATAACACTGTATTAATGAATGTTGGATTTATATTTTTAACCATTATCCCTTACTCTGTCCCCACACGTTATTCTTCTATGTTGGTCTCGGCAGCTCTGTACCCAACGGCTGTGTCTCCCGGCATCAGGTGTACAGTACTGTATGTCACAACCCGCAGCACTGACCCTGCATCAGGTCCAGCGGAGAGTGAGCTCACTGTAAAGAGGAGAAGCCATCTGCAGCATAGAACGGCTTCTCCTTCACAGTGCGCCACCGGGGACAGAGCTGCCAAGACCCGTGGTGAATTATAACACCAGCGTGGTGGGCAGAGCAGGGGACAGCGGAGTAAAAGGGTTAGAAATTGATCAAACAGAAAAAGAACATTTGTTTAATACCGTGTTATAATGGCAACAGCTGTGGCTGCACTAGTGAGAACGGCGTACACAGCTGCAGCGCCCTCTACTGCTGCTAGATGGATACGGATTTTCCTAGCAACTTCCTAGCGACGTCTTCACCTATCTGTATAGCAGTAGAGGGGTTTTTAAGGAAACGTGTACGTAATAAGCTAATAAAACATACTGCTAAATGCTTAGAATTGCCTGTTCTGTACATTAAAAAATCAATATAAATGACATCGACTCTTTAAAGGAGCATCAAAGAAAACCAAATCACATTAGAGAATTTTATGTTTGCAATGTTTAAGGGAACGTGTTATCAAGTGTTTACAATCCAATCCGTGATAAGCCTTTATCGGGCTGCTGATGAGATTTCCTTATCACTATCTGGTTTTGTAGTAATACTTTTACTATCTACCCTTGAAGTTTTCCTATTGTGTATTCTATTGAGTTGAAGAGTCAGATTTTCCCCTGTTCTTGGTATACAGACTGGTTTCTCTTCTCTGTAATCCCGCGCAGGCGCCGTAGCGGACCCTCCCCGCGCACCTCAGCTCTCCCTGACATGGTGAGACATCAGCGGTGTACTGCGCATGCACCTTGAGGATCGTTACTTTTTACAGTCATCTGACCTCAGACGCAGTGAGAGTAACGATCCTCAAGGCGCATGCGCAGTACTCCGCTGCAGTTGCAGCTAGTAGAGCAGAGCTGAGGCGCGCAGGGTGGATTTGCTACAGCGCCTGCACCACATTCCAGCCAAGAAGGGAAAGTTGTATGCATGCCAGTCAAGGCCATGGGCGGCCGGCGCTGCGCTGAGGGGAAAATCTGACTCTTTTCTGCTCATTAGAATACAGCGCAGGAAAACTTGCCGGAAGCGTGCCGGATTACAGACGCAGATAGTGATGAGGAAATCCCATCAGCAGCGCCGTTAGTGATTTATCATGGACGGCAAGGTAAAAGCTTGATGACAGGTTCCCTTTAAATCAGGTTACTTCTGTAGAAATGTGGAAGCTCTTAAAAGCCGTGGGATCGCGGAGGCTGAATGCCATTTCTACTTGTTGTTTCCTGACAGATACACAAACAGGCTCCTCCGTTGGAGGACATCGCTGAAGACTGCAGTCCCGTCATGAGAGAATTCTTGGTTTCAATTCTGGATAAGAATCCAAACCAGCGACCGACTGCAGCGGAGCTCCTGAAGCACGAGGCGCTGAATCCGCCCCCCGAGGAGCAGCCTCGCTGCCAGAGCCTGGACACGGCTTTACTCGAAAGGCAAAAAATCATGAAAAAGGAGCTGGAGCTGCCTGAGAACATCACAGGTAAAGAGTTACTAGCTTCTCCTGCACTCCCTGCTGTGCGTCGGTGTCTGAACATCTCAACGGTTGGTCTTTCCAGTCTTTCCAGTTCCACGGATTGGAATGTGCTGTGACACGCGCTTCAGAAGCCGAGTGGAGCAAGTGCAAAAATAAAAACAGAAGAACCCGTGTGCGAAATGTTTGCCTTCCCGTAAGTTCGCCACAGAGCCCCGCAATGATCAGGCCAGTATAATGCGGGAGGTCATTGTGGCGACTGTAAACTGCAGCACATTACTGCAATCAGCTGCAGCGTGCCTTCACACGGGGCGGAATACTCTGCAGCAGCATTGTGTAATACTCTGCAGCAGCGCTGTGTAATACTCTGCAGCAGCGCTGTGTAATACGTCGGCCTGGAATTCTACACCAAAATCTACCGTCTCATTGTAGATTTTGATGCGGAATTACAGGCAGAACTCTGACATTTTCAACTCCACTCTCAAGTTCACACATTGGCAGTGCGGATTTTGGTGCTGAATATTCTGCAGGAGGGCGAATCCCAACCCCCAAGAAGCTCTAAACTCTCCTGCTCTGCAGCCGGTACCACCCGTGACTTCTACTAACACAGAGGTCCATGACAGCACTTGTGTCTTATATATAATAGCATGTGCCCTGCAGACTCATCCGTGACCTCTCCGCCCGAAACTGGATTTTCCACTTTTTATTTGTCTTTATAATATAAATGCAGAACTTCTCCCCGAAGTGGATTTTGCATCAACTAAAAAAGGAACTTGTGAGCAGAACTTCCTCTATCAACTGCTAACATGTATCATTACTGGAAGTGCTGCAGAGAGTAAAGAACAATAGTATCCGCTGTAGAAGAGAAATGTATCTGCGGGCTTTATCCTTATGACATTGTGCAAAACCAAGACCTATTTCACACTGACGGCCCCTTTATTACCCCCCCATCTAGTAGCATTGGACCTTCTTACCTTCAGAACCGCAGCGATTCATCATAGCGTAGATCCCACTCAGTGATGAAATGGTTCTGCAGGAATATCGGCCCCTGCGGACAGGAAGCTTCTTGAAGTCGCTGCAGATTAGATGGCGGTGCTGAAATGTTCTGACCGACTGAAAGGAAGGGGTCAGCGATTCATGCTGCTTGAGCCAAATTCTGACCTCCCATCAGCAACAGAAATCTGGACCCATCTGACCGGGGGATGTTTTTCCGCTGCTCAGTGATACAAGTTTTGTGCTCTTTTGCCCGCTGGAGTCTTTCTGTTTCTCTTAGACACAATGGCGCTGGAACTGGTTATCCGCTGTTATAGCCATCTGTGCGGAGGAACGGCGAGTTGTGCGTTCGGACTCGTTAGTTGGAGCTCCAGCGTTGTATTCAGCTGACTGTGCAGGCTGTTGGTCAGAACGATTCCTGACATCCTCCTCCGACCCCTTTCAGTGATGAGTTGTTTCCGTCCACAGGATCCCCTTTCGCTGGATGTTTTCCTCTATTGTGCCATTCTCTGTATACTCTCCCCACCGTTACATGAGAACCCACCACGGTTGGCAGTGAGACCCCGGCTAGTCTAGCACCGATGACCGGCCTTGTTGGAACTCGCTCCAATCGCTGGATTTTCCCATCTAATGTGGATTCACACTGAAACTGATCCACGGAAAACTTGTCACGTGATTTAATGCTGCACTGCGGGGTCATGGGGGAATAACCATACACAGAAGCGCCAGTTGTAAGAGAGTGGGGGGCTCTGATATAGAGGCAGGGGCTCTAATAATGGGGCAGTCAGTGTATTTCCTAAAAACTCCGGTTAGATGCGTCCGCTCCAGTATCCCAACGCATGTCCTTCCTGTAGGGCTATTGGAAGCTTAGATATGGGGGGTTCACTGTATTCTTACATTGCAGACCACTAGGGTGTCTTTCCGGTTTCCTTTGATCACATTTTGGGTGCAGGCGATTTTCACGCACGATTTATGTGCGCTGTGAGACACACAGCTGAACGTATTTATGTGATTTTTCTCCAGTTATGGTCTTCTTTTGTTGGTTGTTTTAAGGGTTCACTTACTTTTGACACTTGTTTTTGCTCTACAGATTCTTCTTTGTACACGAGCGAGGAGTCTGAGCTGCTGCGGAGACAGCGATCTCTATCCATTGACCTGGGCGCTCTTGCTGGATATTTTAACCTCGTGCGCGGGCCTGCGACCGTGGAATACGAATGTCCGTAAATGCAGAGTGAGGACCACTGAAAGACGTGAACGAACAACGACTCAGTTCTGCCATTATAAACTGTATGAAGGGCGAGACCGGCGAATACGGGCATAAAAGTCTGCGCGGAGGATATACCAACCCTTCTAGCCTGCACGCGGCTGCGATCTGTACCATACGTGTAATCTGACAGGCTGCGGCTCACGTGTCATATGGTCTCTGTTTCCAATTAACCAGTTTTAACGGATAAAATTGGAAACATAGTTGATCCTAACGGCCACCATTGACTTTAACCCTTTAAAGACTGCCCCCTACGTATTTTTGCTGCAGTCGTCACATAGTTGATATGTTTGAAAATGGACACAGTGAAAAAGGCAAAAACTGCCACAACGCCGCCGCCACCGCCAGTCAGAAAGGAATTACTTCTTGACTCTACAAATGGCGGCTGACACAAAACTGTTGTACTTAATGGGATCCAACGGACACATCAGTGTGAAATAACGGCCAGCGCACCTAACAGTTCTGTATATAAGCTGCACATCTATATACTGCATATAAGAATATGTCTCCAAAAATTAGATGACTGTATTTACACGGGCGAGTGCGATACGGGGCCGTGAAACTCAGACCGCTAATGCACTCGTAAACTGCGATTTTACACCCGTTTGAGATGTGTTTTGTCAGAATCACGCATCTCATCGCATTGCTGTACTTGCGCTTTTCACGCAATGTTATTCCACTAGGGAAAATAGAAAATCGCATTTTACATACGAGTGCGATGTGGTCTTTTTTTTTTTTTGGCTCCCATAGAAAATAATGGGCGGTTCTTGAACAGAATCACCCAAAAATAGTAGATGCTGCGATTCTTCATTCTCACACTATCGGCGCGCGTGAAACTCATGTAAAATAACCTAGTGAAATCAATGGGTTCTTTTCAGGTGCAACTTCTGTGCAGCTCGCAGAAATCACGTGCGAAACTCGCCCATGTAAATACACCGAGGGCTTCTTCATACGGCGTATTCTTCCGGAGTATTTTGCTAGCAAAACTAGCAGCGGGTCCAAAATCCGAAAGAAGCGCCAATCTCTCCATTCTCCTTTCTGTTGGTTCCACTTCTGGTTTTGGCTCACAGAAGACTGATGAAGAATACGCCGTGTGAATGAGCCCCAAGGTCGCCTTCAAACAGGCAGGAGCCGCTGCAGAATTTCTACTAGCGGGATCGCCGTACAAGCCACGCGGAGGGGATTTAAACAATGGCCTTCATGTGGCGCGGATATTTTCTGCAACGAATCTGTAGTATTTTGTACAAACTCTGAATTCTGAGCACAAGCCCACGTGCTGAAGAATCAACCCATAAAACACAGGAGTTGACCTCCGCAAGTAAAACCAAAACCAAACCTGCGCCATTTAGGC
Organism: Eleutherodactylus coqui; assembly: GCF_035609145.1. Classification (NCBI taxonomy): domain Eukaryota; kingdom Metazoa; phylum Chordata; class Amphibia; order Anura; family Eleutherodactylidae; genus Eleutherodactylus; species Eleutherodactylus coqui. The sequence continues at coordinate 109,878,797 of NC_089848.1, forward strand.
ATGGCTTACGCACTGCAGAAGTCTTGCAGACTTGCTGAAGGTATTCCTTGTTGGAACGCCCGCAGCGATTCCGCCTTGTGTGGAGGAGGCCCAACAGCAGACTAGGAGCCGGTTCCTACTGTAAGGTCATGCGTGCAAGGTGAATTACTTTATAACACGCCTGCCGTACGTCCGCACCGATCATGGAGAATGGCGATGTCATGGGCTGTGTTGATCGCATCTCTGGCATTTATATGGTTAATATTTGCTTAAAAAACGATGGGAAATTAGTAAGGCAGCGATTAGGTGCTGCGGGAACACTAAATCATACTGTGTATGGTGAATATAGAAAGTATCGGTATGGAGCATTTGTTCTAGAGTGTGACCTTCCATAAATCTGTGTAAGAGGTAATAAAAGCTTCTGAAATCTAGTATATCTTGCCATTACTGATCTCCTAATACAGAAGTACACTAATGTCATGGGCTAATACATGCAGTGATGTCACAGTACAGAGGTAATACACACAGTGATGTCCCAGTACAGGGATAATGCACATAGTGATGTCACAGTACAGGGGCAATACACACAGTGATGTCACAGTACAGGGGCAATACACACAGTGATGTCACAGTACAGGGGCAATACACACAGAGATGTCACAGTACAGGGGCAATACACACAGCGATGTCACAGTGCAGGGATAATACACAGTGATGTCACAGTACAGAGATAATACACACAGTGATGTCACAGTACAGGGGCAATACACACAGTGATGTCACAGTACAGGGGCAATACACACAGAGATGTCACAGTACAGGGGCAATACACACAGAGATGTCACAGTACAGAGTTAATGCAGTGATGTCACAGGACAGGGATAACACACACGGTGATGTTACAGTACAGGGATAATACACACATTGATGTCACAGTACAGGGATATTACACACAGTGATGTCACAGTAGGGGAATAATACACACAGTAATGTCACAGTAAAGGGATAATACACAATGATGTCACAGTACAGAGATAATACTCACAGTGATGTCACAGTAGGGGAATAATACACAAAAATGTCACAGTACAGGGATAATACATAGTGATGTCACAGTGCAGGGATAATACACAGTGATGTCACAGTACAGAGATAATACTCACAGTGTAGTCACAATAGAGGAATAATACACACGGTAATGTCACAGTACAGGGATAATACACAGTGATGTCACAATGCAGGGGATTTGTTGGGTTGGGCCTGCTGGTACAGGGGATTTGGCAGGGGCTTTGGTGGGTATAACGAGTTCTGTTACCATTCACTGTCTCAGCAGAGGTTTCAGTCATCACTTTCGGGTCTGTAGCGGAGATGTTGCAATCCTCAGCACTGGCTTCTGTCTCCTGCGGCACGAACTTTTAGATCTCCGGCTCATCCCCATAGAACCATAAGGGTTCCTGCTGTGGATAGTCCGCTGGGTTTCCTTTTGAGAGACATGATGTAAAGGAAATGGGAAGCTTCCAGGCCTTGATTTCTGGTGCTATGAAGCGCGGTGAAGCTCCACTCACTCTAAAATGGCGCCAAAGGAGGTATCCACCCAGGGGTGGGGCTTAGCTTTCTGCGCTCTGCGTTCCACTGCGTGGGATAGATGCCCCTCTTCTCTGACCTGTGTGTTGGCAAGCTTTTGCAGGCTGCCAGCTTTCATGAGCTTTTCTGCAGAAATTGCAAAACAACTACTGTTATGCTGATGGGCACCATTTTGGAGATCTGTGTCGCAGCAAAAATGTTCTATTTCTTAGTTACCATTTGGCAGATCTCTGGCATAGCAATAATGTTTCAAATAGTCCTTTTTACAGTCCTCTCCTCTTCCCCTTGCTCTTGGGGTCCCCCAGGGCTCAGTTCTCGGCCGCCTCCCCTCTTCTTCCCCTTGCTGTTGGAGTCCCCCCAAAGCTCAGTCCTTGGCCTCCTCCCCTCCTCTTACCCTTGCTGTTGGGGTCCCCAGGGCTCGGTCCTTGGCCCTCTCCTCTTCCCCTTTGCTGTTGGGGTCCCCAAGGGCATGGTTTCGGCCCCCTCCCCACCTCTTTCCCTTGCTATTGGGGTCTCCCAGGGCTCAGTACTCGGCCCCCTCACCTCCTCTTCCTGTTGGGGTCTCCTAGGGCACAGTCCTTGGCCCCCTGCCCTCCTCTTCCTGTTGGGGTCCCCCAGGGTTCGGTCCTCTCCCCTCCTCTTCCCTTTGCTGTTGGGGTCCACCAGGGCTCGGTCCTTGGCCTCCTCCCCTCCTCCTCCACTTGCTGTTGGGGTCCCCCCATGGCTTGGTCGTTGGTCGCCTCTACTCCTCTTTCCCTTGCTGTTGGGATTCCCAGGGCTCAGTCCTCGGCCCCTTCCTCTTCTTCATCTACACAGCCCGTATTGGACAAGCCATCAGGAGTTTTGGCTTTCAGTACCATCTCTATGCTGACGACACAGTTATACACCTCTTCCTGTGACATCACAGTGCTGGTCCTCCAGAACGGCACCATAACTTCCAGCACGTCCGCTGCCTTGGGGTCATATTTGACTCTGATCTCTACTTTATCCCCTATATCCAATCTCCGGCAAGAACATCACAAGACTCCATTCTTTTCTCACTGTGGACACGCTAAAAACGCTTACTGTTGCCCTCATTCACGCTCTGCTTGTTTATTGCAACTTGCTGCTGATCGGCCCCCTGCACCAGACTCTACCCCCTCATCTTCCTGTCCAGCCACTACTCGGACGCCTCTGCCCTGTGCCGGTCACTGCACTGGCTGCCTGTCAAATGCAGAATTCAATTTAAACTCACTATTTTCATCCATAAAGCTCTCCACAGCACAGCGCTGCCCTACATCGCCTCCCTCATCTCAATCCACCACCCAGCCCGGGCTCTTTGCTCTGCTAACGAAATCAGACTAAGTGCCCCTTTAATTCAAGCCTCTCATTCCCGCCTCCAAGACTTCTCTAGAGCAGCACCAATCCTCTAAAACGCACTACCAAAGGCTATCCGGGCAATCCCTGACACACAAAACTTCAGGTGTGCTCTAAAAACGCACCTCTTCAGGGAGGCATACCATATTCCCTAAACCAAACACCTCTGTATGCCACCTGATAACATGCTCCCTGACCTACTGACTGCAATCCCTGCCAGCCACAATCAACCGCTCCCTGCAGTCATACTGATTCAGCCACCACACGGCTTAAGTCTGACCATTGTCTATTTGTATAGCATCCCTCACTCTCCACCCCGCCATATTGTGCACATCTCCAGCCCCTTTACCTTCTGTATCACCCCATTACTTGTAGTATGTAAGGTCGTTGGAGCAGGACCCTCACCCCTACTGTTTCCATCAACTGATTACTACATGTACCCAGGGTCTTGTTTCTGTTCCCCCTGTTCTGTAAACACTATGGAATATGTTGGCGCTATATAAATAAAGATTATTTGCATTTTGATGAATAAGGGGCAGAAGAACAATCCTGTTCATGACACCAAATGCTCTTGCAACCAGCCAGACAGTGGTAAGGAGAACAGAAATGATGGTGGTCACTGTGGCTCTACTGCTTTCCCTCATTAGTGGAAGGCGGTGCAGAGTTGGAAAAATAATTTAAGTTCTTAGCTTTTGGTGCTATCCGCAGAGTCTGGCAGGGTAAGATGGTAATTTGTCAAGTTCATAATGCCAATCCGTATACAGACCAAGACTTGTGTAGTGTGGTACCTCAGTGCAGATATCGCAGTGGTGGGAAGGGACTCCAGGAGGCAGGATGACCGGTAAAATCAGGAGACACTTTTTTCTTTTAGAAGGGTTTTCATTACTTCATTCACATTAGCATTACTTTATCTTAACGCTCTTACCCACTTACGATTTTTGAAAGCTGCGATATCGCTGCGTTTTTTTTTTAACGCGATTGTCAATGGGACTTTCTAATGTTAAAAACGCATCGCACAAAAATCATAAAGCACAAACTTTAACGTTTTTAACATTAGAAAGTCCCATTAACAATTGCGTGAAAAAAACGCAAGTGTGTGTGAGTCCTTAGGCAGACTTTACTCAGGCAATTCAATTAAATTAATTTGAACAAGTGCAGGCATGAAGTGCAGAAATCTTACCTGAGCACTGATGGACTCTAACAGTAAGTAAGCATAGGAATCCTCTGTGTCTTCTATGCTTTCCTCTCCAGGTTTTCTCTCTCTCTCTCTTTCAAGTATAAAGCTCTTCTTTTAGTTAATTTCAGTTATTTTAGGCTGTTTATTATTCTTCCAGTTCTGTCAATTTTCTCAATCTTGCTGAAAGTCCTGCTTTATCTTAGTTCTCTTTCTTTTTCTCTCCAGACTTCATATAACTTGGGTACTCATACTTTTTTCCTTCCCACCGCACTGGCTTCTATAGCACTCCATTCTTCTCTTCTGGACTCTTCCCTCTATACTACCTAACTCCACCTACTCTCCACTTCTTATACTAACTCCTATCGACCAACCTGCGGGGAGGACCTGTCTACCAACCACAAGTTGCCTATCTTTATAGCTACCTGACCCATACCTCTAGCTTAGGTTGTGATTTCTGGTAGACCAACAATACAAATGAATGTCCTTAAAGTGACGTATACATCAATGAAGCATCCACATTGCTACTATGGAGTGTGCATATATCTATATTCCTGAACACTTCTGCTCGATTCATAACCTGATTGGTTGTTTGGATTGGCTGATTCACAATTCCAGCAACCTGATTGGTTGTTTAGGTTAGCTGATTCACAGTGATTGGTTGTTTGGGTTGTCTGATTCACAGTGATTGGTTGTTTGGGTTTAATCGAGCAGAAGTGTTGTGGAATACAAATATATGTATGGCGTGTACACTGGTACTGATGCATTTTGTCTCCACCGGAACTGTGAGTGGAGACATGGGTATGGAGTAATAGGGAATGCCCACAGCTGTTGACAGGCTACCTGCACATCGGGTGAAGACTGCGGATGACAGCCTGCTTCAGCATCGGTGGTGGCCGGGAGGATTGCAGGGCCGGCTTCAGCGTCTGCAGTGGACAGCGGCCGATGGGAGGTCAGCCTAAATGCATCCATGTGAGAGCAGGGGCGCGTTCAGCGCAGGAGCAGGACGGGCACAGTGATTCTACTGAAGGTAGGAGGCGTGGGGGAGACTGACAGCGCCGGAGACACCAGGGGAGAAGGGAGAGTGACAGGGAAAATGTCTGGAGGCTGGAGGGGAGATTATGTTACATGGGCAGGTGGAGTGACAGTGGGATGCCGGGGGGGGGAGGGGGGGGGGGGAGATTGACAGCGGAGCCACAAGAGGATATGGGAGGTTGGTGGCAGGAGCGTTACAGAGGTGCTAGAGGTGCTTTGTTGTGCAGGGATTGCAGCGTCTAATGACCCCTGAGTGCTACAGCATTGCCTGTGGGTCAGAAGTGCTCTTCTTCGCTCCTCTGTCAGTCTCCGAGCCGGTGCTGGTCAACCCACTCCAGCTGAGGGCCAAAGATGCTTTTCTCTCTCCTCCTCCTCTTGCAGCTCTGGGAACGATTCTCCAGGACCATCCCTCCAGTTCTGGCACAACACAGCTGGCAGAGTGACAATCTGGCACTCTGGCAGCTCACTTAGCAGCAGAAAATGTGATAGGGTACCCTCCAATCAGCAGGTGCCACGGAGCATGCTCACTTCTGCTTCCAGATTCTTCCACTAAAAAAGTTGAAATTTTTTGCACAAGCAGGTATTTACATTAAAATTTGCAATTTTTTCTCACTCTTTGCGGCCCTAACACTTTTCCTAAAAAGTGGGCAGGACTTGTCAGTGGGAGAGTGGCCGCTCCGAACTCACATATTTATGTATTATTTACGCTAGAAACTGGCAAAGTTATACCAGAAATGTACGGTGGGTCAGACCTGGTGTATACTTCTCAGAAGGCCTCTTCATGTATTAAAGGGGTTGTCTCACGTCAAAACGTTTTTTTTTTTTATTCAATAGGCCCCCCATTCGGCGCGAGACAAACCCAAGGGATGGGTTAAAAAAAAAAAGTTTATTACTTACCCGAATCCCCGCGCTGCGGCGACTTCTTTCTTCCTTTACCAAGATGGCCGCCGGGATCTTCACCCACGATGCACCGCGGGTCTTTTCCCATGGTGCACCGTGGGCTCTGTGCGGTCCATTGCCGATTCCAGCCTCCTGATTGGCTGGAATCGGCACACGTGACGGGGCGGAGCTACGATGACCAGCTCTCCGGCACGAGCGGCCCCATTCACCAGGGAGAAGACCGGACTGCGCAAGCGCGTCTAAAAACGCCAGAAGACAGCGAATTTAGACGGATCCATGGCGACGGGGATGCTAGCAACGGAACAGGTAAGTGAATAACTTCTGTATGGCTCATAATTAATGCACGATGTATATTACAAAGTGCATTAATATGGCCATACAGAAGTGTATACCCCCACTGGATTTCACGAGACTACCAATTTAAGTGCACTAAGCATGGTGTTGGAACTGCCGAGCTTAGTAAATTCATGGTGGTTTTGGCGTAATTTTTGGCACACTTTTTTTTGGCAATATTAATCTTTTAGGGCGAGTTACTGCAGAGAGTAGAAAATGAAACCATCAAGATGGTCGAGAAAGTGATCTTTAAGCTCTAATAAAGGACCAGTAGCTCTAGTAAAAGAGGCCGGGGCTCTAATATAGGGCCACTGAATGTACAATATATTGCACATGAGTGTAAAGCAGTGATGTCACAGTACAGAAATGATGCAGAAGGTAATGCTGCAGAGAAGGGGTGATGCACGCTGTGGGGTAACTAGGGGACTTCCCTGTAAAACCCACAATGGAACCACATTTCACTTTTCATGCTCTTCAATAGTTACCACTGAATGAACCTTGTGTGTGATGGTGAGGGGCCCCCTGAGTTGTCGGGCCCCATAGCAGCTGCTCTGCCGGCTATCCTTGTAGCTATGTCCCAGCAATCAACATGACCAGCGGCACAAGTGCAGACTGTGCAGCACAATATTCTCCTATCAGCTGAGGCAGTGAATGGAGTTTTTGCCCCGTGTGAAGGTAAACACAGTGAGGGCTCATTTTTTTTTTTTGAATAATCGGTTTTTTTATTACATTTTCAGTAAAATTTTTACAAAATTGAGAATAAACATGTAAAGAAAAAAAAATAATACATAAGGAAAAGGAAAACGTAATGTACATTACAATACATCATGAGCATGGCGTACATATTTTAACATGAGTCTCTCATATACACCAAGTATTTACCAGTCTTGTAATGGTTTTATCATATTCATTAGAATAAAAAGAAAAAGAATAAACGAATCTTTTAATGTTGTAGTTACAGAGTTTCTCTTTAGTAAGAAAATCTTAATTATTCATGCTGTACTGAACATACTTAACTAATTTTTATAACAGTTTAACTTGGCATCTATGGATCTATAACATTCGTCAGTGTTTATTTTTTGGGTCTCCACATCTCCCATTGAGCATCAAATTGTTTAGACGAGTTGCTACGAAGGGCAAGCCATTTTTCGTTTGCATATTGATCTGCCATACGGTTCTTGAACTCTTCTATTTCCGGGGGGTCTGATTTCTTCCAATATTTTGCTACTATAGTTTTTGCCGTCATTATTGAGTGTGCCAATAGAGGTCTAATTGGTTTTGGCAACTCTTCAGTTCCCACCAGGAGCAGTATCAGCGACGCCTCTCTAGGTAATTTGATATTGATTATGTTTTCTATGTGTTTAAGTACCTTGTCCCAGTATGGTTTCAGTTTGGGGCAAAACCAGAAAATGTGGGAAAGCGTTCCCCTACCACCACATGACCTCCAACATAGCCCATCTCCTATTTTTGACCTGCTGTATATCAAGGATGGGGTGTAGTACCACCTCATGTATATTTTAGTTTGGGTTTCTAAAATCCCCAATCCTTTAGTGGATTTGGCGGTTAATGTGAAAGCTTTGGACCAGGAAAGTTCCGAAATTTCTTTCTTTAGTTCCTTCTCCCAACTCAACATATATGCTTTTTTTGCTAATGATGCGTTATTAGTTACTATATCGTAGTAGAATCTTGTATCAGATTTAGTTTTTTTATCTGATTGGTTGGTTTTGCTTATGAGTGACGATGGGAGCATTATTTTGTGGATAGATGTTTCCTTCAAAAAGGAGTATATTCTAAAGTAGTTGAATTTTTCTTTTAGTGGGAGGTCATGTTTGAGTTGTATATCCTTGAAGTCTTTAATTTTCTTCTTTGAGGTTATAAGATCATCTATCCATTTTACCCCTCTGGTTGTCCAAGGTCTTATATCTATATCTGGTATATATAAACACAGTATATCTAAGGGTAGTGGGGTTCTACGCTTGATTTCAGATGTGCTAGCTTTTTCTGAGAGGTCTTTCCATGTATCAATCAAAGCCCGCAAGGTTGCAGGTACTTCGGGAATTTGTAGTTTTACTTTTTTTGGGTGAAGATGCTTTTCAACCAAGATTGCACATATTATTGCTTGGCCTGAGATGTTTCCCAAGAAACTTTTTTCCATGCTCGGCCATCCCAGGGAACTGTCATTGGGCAGAAGTTGCTTGGATTGGTTTAATATAGTAGCTTTGAGGTAGGCGGTTAAATTAGGTACATCTGCTCCTCCGTTTTTTCTGTGTAGCGCGAGTATGGACAAAGTCAGTCGGGGTTTCTTACCACCCCATATGAATGTGTTTAGTTGTCTTTGCAATTTATTTAACATGAAATTAGATACATGTATTGGTAGAACCCTAAAATAGTATAAAATCAATGGCAGGATTTTCATTTTGTAGGCCATAATTCTCCCAAACCATGTTAATCCCAGTGATTCCAAGTGATCTAGCTCTTTTTGCGTATTGTTCAGTAGTTTTGTATAATTTGCATTTTCCAAATCTTTGATAAGTGGGGTCAAGGCTATTCCTAAGTAAGGGACGCTCTTTTCTTTCCATGTAAAGGGGAATTCTGCTTGGATTTCACCTCTCAGTTTTTTTGATATGTTTAACCCAAGAATGAGTGATTTGTCCACATTCAATTTATACATAGAAATTTTGCTAAAGTGCTCCAGTATTGCACACGCAGATCTTAGGGACTCCAAGGGATGAGTTAGTGTAAGAATCACATCATCGGCGAAGAGTCCCAGTTTATACTGCCTGTGGTTCACCGGGACACCCCTTACATCAGGATTTGTACGGATCAGCTCCGCCAATGGTTCTATAGCCATCACATATAATAATGGGGACAACGGGCACCCCTGTCTTGTGCCATTTGATATATGCAATGAGTCCGACATCACACCATCTACCAGAACTCTAGCAGTTGGACAAGAGTACAGGGCCCGCACAGCACGTATGGTCTTCTCACCGAACCCAAATTTTTCTAACGTTTTGAAAACATAATCCCAGTGGACTCTATCAAAAGCCTTTTCGGCATCTAGTGTTAACATTATGGTAGAAGTTTGCGTTTTCTCAATTGTATGCAGGAGGTTTAATATTTTTCTAGTGCTGTCCGAGGCCTGCCTCCCCTGCACGAATCCCATCTGATCCGAATGAATTATGTCCGGGAGAACTCTGAGAATACGCTGGGCAAGTGTTTTGGCGTAGACTTTGATATCCGTATTTAGTAAGGATATAGGTCTAAAGTTAGCTGGAGAGTTTGGTTCCTTTCCTGGCTTGGGCAGGACTACAATTGTTGCTTGCAACATTTCTTGGGGGAAGCTCCCATTTTGCATCACAGAGTTAAATACATTTGTCATATATGGCGTTAACGTTTCAGCAAAAAGTTTGTAGTACTCCGCATAGTATCCATCCGGACCCGGGGCTTTATTATTTTTAAGAGATTCTAATGTTTTAGATATTTCATGGGATGAGAATGGTTCGTCTATGCGTTCTGTTTGGGAGGTGCTCAAGGATGGTAAATCAACCAACTTGAGGAAATTTTGAATAGATAAGCTGTTCGGTTGTTCTGTTTGTGTGTCATCTTTTAAATTATATAACTTGCTATAGTAAGCCGAAAAGGCATTTGCTATTTGTTTTGGATGCGTTAATTTAATTTTATTATTCTGGTGGCTCCATATGTAGGGAATGTTAGCTTTTATGGTTTTCTTTTTTAACAGATTGGCCATCCATTTAGATGGTCTGTTTATTGATGTGTAAATGTTGGCTCTTTTGGCATTGACTTCTTTTTCGAAGTCACCCAACAGGTTCCTGCGAAGATCCAATCTTATTTTATGTATGTCGTTGTGTGTCTTTATGGAAGGATTGCTCTGGAGCTCCACCTCCAGCTTGTGTAATTTTATGAGTAGTTCATCTATCTTCCTTGATTTTTCTTTTTTATATCTTGAGCCTAACTTTATTAAAATGCCTCTCATAAATGCCTTATGGGCATTCCACAGAGTTGTTGGATTTATTTGTGGAGTATCGTTGAATTTGAAGAACTCAGTGAGGGCCTCTAGGATTTCTTTCTTATACTTTGGGATGTTAATTAGATATGTATTGTTTCTCCATGTTTTGTTGGTCTTATAAGAATTGTTAGTATTTAAAAGTACAGTCACTGGAGCATGGTCCGTCCAGGAGGCGGTGCCAATCTCCACTTTTGAAATGGATGCTAAAAGTGGCTTATCTGTTAAGCACAGATCAATTCTTGAAAAATTCCTATGTCTTGACGAGTAATGTGTATATTCTTTTGCGGAAGCATTGATGCACCGGAATGTGTCATAAAGAGCGTTTCTATGTAGCCAAGCATTCAATGTGGCATTTCTTTTACTTGTGGGGCTAGTGGTGTCCATGTTACTGTCAGGGATTAGATTGAAGTCCCCCAGCATTAGTGTTGGTCCCTGTACATTCTTATCTATTATTTTTTTTAGCTTGTTAAGAAAGTTTATTTGTCTGGAATTGGGCACGTATGTGTTAATTAACGTTATCTTTTGGTCTTTTAAGGAACCAACTAAGATTATATACCGTCCTCTTGGATCACAGATCTGCTTTTCCACCGCGAAAGTTATGCCTTCACGAAAAGCAATCATAACACCAGCGTGTTTTTTTTTCGCGCATGCAAAAACAACCTGCGGGTACAACTTGTGCGACATTCTATTACAATCATTATCTATTAAGTGCGTTTCCTGCATACATACTATATCTGCATTTTGGGATATTGCTTCTTTCCATGCACATCTTCTTTTGAAGGGCGAGTTCAAGCCGTTGACATTTATTGATAGTAGTTTCACAGCCATAGTGTTGTGGTCTGAAGATGATCGGTGAGATGTGGGAGTTCCCAGAACCAGATGATGCCTGTAAAATTTAAACAGAAAAAACAAACACAGTCCTCTTTGTTTGACGCTCCATTGAGCTGCCACAAAGTGTGACTATAAGTCAACATATAGAGAGTGAGGAAGTAGAACAGTTTGAACAAACTGTGGCAAGGTTGAACTTGCATTTTTTCGTGGGGTGAGAGTCCAGCTGTGGTGGAACAGCACTACTTTTAGTAGTAAGTTGTAATCACCGGAGAGATAGTTAGATTCCTTGCGGTACTCAAGGGTGTTATTTGTTGGTTTGCTGGCGGATATTTGAATCACGTTTAGCATGTGGATGAGGTGTTTTTTGGGGAGTTATCCCCCATGACATCAGCGTTTCAATGGCGGATTTGGGGTTCGACAGGATATGATGTCTGCCATCTTTAGTTGCAATAACCTTTGTAGGAAAGCCCCACTTGTAGGGGATATTTGCGTTTCGCAAGGCGTTCGTTATTTCTGCGAAATTCTTTCTTGCCTCTAACGTTGCTTGCGATAAGTCGATGAATAATCGCAGGTCAGTGTAAGGTTGCGGGAATGGCTGAATTTTCCTTGCCGCATACATAAGAAGTTCTTTTGTTTTAAAGTAATGGATGCGGGCTATTACATCTCTTGGGATTTCTTCGCCGAGAAATTTCGGACGCGGCAACCTATGAGCTCTATCAATTTTCAGATCGTGGTCTGGCATATTAGGGAGAAGAGCTTGCATAAAACGCATGATGTAATTAGAGATCTCTGCATTCGTTATCTTTTCTGGGATACCTCTTATCTTGATGTTATTGCGCCTATTTCTATCCTCTAAGTCCGTCAATTTGAGTTGCAATTTCGTTACTTTTTCCTCCCGCTCATAGTGCGCATCAATTAGCGAATTATGTGAGACGACCATCTCTTCCATTTTTTTTCATTTTTTTCAATTTTATTGTTAATTTCCAGCACCGAGGAGTTAACCTTGGATGTTAGTACAAGAATATCTGCCTGAATGGTTTCTCTGAGGGCCATCACTGCTTCTTTAATATAAATTTCGGTGACAGGTCTATTGGTGGCAGAGAGATTTGTTAGCCCCCCTTCACTTATGCTTTCACTGCTGCATGGCATATCTCCCTCTATTTCCTCCTCTGTCTGCATTCTTTGCTTTTGTTTTGCAGGGCTGCTAGTGGGTGTCCTGCTTATACCCTGCAGCATGGCCGACGCCATTTTGGGTGGGGAAGGATCAGTGATATTATTACTTTTATGCACTGACCTTGTGATGTCTGACCGTCTGTCTTCTTTATGGGTGCTTTCGCTAGCTGTCACAGCGATTTGCAGGGCCCTTTCCTCCGTTTCTCCATCTCTGACAGTCCCGCTGCTTTCATTATGCTCCGGACTTGTAGGGGCGGGAGAAGGTGTCTCTCCGGCGGCCATTACTGATGCAGGGCCGCGCGCTGTGAAAAAGGACTCCAATCTCGTCGGAGCTTGTTTAGAAGCTCTCCTTCTTGACATCTCCGGAGTCCTGAGGCTTTCCCACAGCAGTGGAAGCGCTGCTCTTCCTCCGGTGAATGCTTTAATGTCGCTTTTAGTGCTATTTACCGGACGGAGCCTAGAAGTAAGCTGCCGTGCCGCTGCCTTGTTAAGCCACGCCCCCCAACACGAGTGTCATTTTGACGCAGAGCAGGTGCGTCAAAAAATTGCATCTAAAAGAACCTTTGGTTTCCTATGGGTTATTTCAGACAAGCAATTTTTTGACATGCCTAAAAAAAATCATGTGTCAAAAGTTAGGACACAGGTACGATTTTTTGACACCGGGATTTCGCTCTGTCATGAAATAGGACAAGTCCTATCTTTTGATGGCACAATGCCGGTGGCTCCATAGTCTCCTATGGGAGCCGGCTGGCAAAGGGAGGCGGGTGGAGTGTAGTAGCAGAGAGCACCAGAACAATGAAGGGATTTACTTCAGCCCCAAGGACGCTAGAACAATGAAGGAAACCCCCGTAGGGACTCACTTCACTGTTCTGGCGGCGGTGGGATTTTGGGGCTGCGGCGTGAGTGCACTGCAAGACGCCGCAGCTAGCTGTGTAAACTCCCGGAGAACAGCCGCGACTTGGTCGCAACTATTCTTCATTCACACGATTTAGGACTCCAAGAGCTACGATTTTTTAGCGTGGCTATCAGAGCGCTAAAAGGACGCTTGTGTGAAAGAGCCCTTACACTGCTGTGCAGAATGCTAAGTGCTCTTGTCTAAGTTTGCCCAGTTTGTCTTGTCCCGCTTGCTCGATGCCTGTCTTTACCTAAAGTGTCTCTTTGGAAATTGCTGACAGCAGTAGTCACATATTTTTCATACAACAATGCCCCCTAGTGATAAAAGTGGCGCATTACATTTTTATCAGCATATGGAAATGACTGTTTATGCGATAATATGTTGGAAATAATAAAACATTAGCATTTTTCACGAGAAGCTCTAGTTTTACTGCTATACAAAATCCTTAACCCCTTCAGGACACAGCCAAGTTTGGTACTTTCACAGCAAAATAGTGGAAAATCTGTACCAAAATCTTCATCAAAACCGCATCAAAATCTGCACCACTAGTACAAGTACAGATTTTGATGCAGTTCTGGTGCTATTTTGGCGCATTTTTCCACTGTAGAAAATTCGCACCATTCCCTCTATATGAGAAGGACCGACGGCAGAACATTTCGCTGCAAAATCCGCGGCATATGTAGTGACCTGGACTGACACTATAGAATAGAAGTAGTTTACCTGCAAGTTAAGAGCAACGGTTCTAACTACCAGTTAACCAGTTAACAAAAGGTAGTTATGCTGGACTTCATTTAATAAGAAGAAGGAGTCAGGAGTTCAGTCGCAGTGGAGAGACATGGAGAGCGAGAAGCAGGGGGGAGGAATGGCAGCAGCTAGGCTTCCTTCTCCTCTGCCCTGCTGTAATTAGAGATGCATTATGTAAATGTTCAAGAAACCCTGTGTGCATAAATCCCCTGGATGAGAGAAACTGTTTCTCCAAACTTGATGTCCGTTCAAGTCAGCGCTTTCTACTGGACAGCAATACAGCCACAAAGCTTCAGACAAGCAGTAGAGAATCTTCATAGGAATTTCGGGAGCACATGAGAAAACTTGAGCACAGTGTTTCATTGTGGGCAATTTACTGTTAGTCAGAAGAAAAGGGTATTTTCTCGTCAGTTCTTTCTATAGCTCTCCGGTGAAATATAAAGCGATGGCAGCATACATGGTGATTTCAAGATGGTTTTTCCTTTTATTTCCTTCACAGATGGTAATACAACTTATATACAATACTTTCTATAGCTCTCCCTTAGCGCAGATGCTGCCTCCTCAAAGTTTGGTTATCTGTGTATAAAGTGTTATGCTGCATT